>NW_022438323.1:0-15938 GCF_009761245.1 Sapajus apella
ATCTTGCTTTGTCAGGAAGGCTGGAGTGCAGTGTTGTGATCATAGCTTACTGTAATCTTGAACTCCTTTGCTCAAGTGATCCTCCTGCCTCAGCCTCCCAAGTAGCTCGAACTACACCATGGCTAGCTGAATTTTTAAAAAATATTTTGAAGAGGATCTTGTTATGTTGCCCAGGCTGGCCTTGAACTCCTGGGCTCAAGTGATCCTCCTGCCTTGGCCTTTCAAAGTGCTGGGATTATAGGTGTGAAGACACCTGGTCTCACATAACTTTAAAATCACCTTGCCATGTTCCATCATGTTCACTTAGTTAATAGTGGCACCAATTGTATAGTAATGGCATGATTATGCTGGTTATGCAAAACACCCTAACACTTAAAAAAAATTGTATATTAGTTTGTTGTTGTTTTTTTTTCCAGAGTCAGAGTCTCACTCTGTCACTCAGGCTGGAGTGCAGTGGCCCAATCTTGACTCACTGCAACCTCCGCCTCCTGGGTTCAAGCGATTCTTCCGCTTCAGCCTCCCAAGTAGCTGGGACCACAGACAGGCGTGTGCCACCAAGCCTGGCTAATTTTTTTGTATTTTTAGTAGAGATGGGGTTTCACCGTGTTGGCCAGGATGGTCTTGATCTCTTGACCTCGTGATCCACCCGCCTTGGCCTCCCAAAGTGCTGGGATTACAGGCATGAGCCACCGCGCCCGGCCCTTTATATTTTTTAAGGTCCTAACTTTGACTACTTTTTAGCTTGGCATTTAAAACTATGTAATGGTCAAAAGTATATAATTTTTACAAATTTTACTTTCTCAGAAAAAATTATCAAGAGAATGACATGTACATTTGTCTAATGATTTAATTAGATTTTCTTTTCAGTTCAATGCCATGTAAGAAATCTTTAAATCCTTAAACTTTTACATTCTACAAAATGAGTTTTCTTTAGCAAAGATTTTCAGTTCCTACTTCTTGAGGTTAATTTTCCATTACTGTAGTGGGAAAATGAGTCGTTTACCTTTTTTTCTCCCACCTTATTTCTCTAGGCAAAAAGTCCATTTTATATAGATTTTGTTTTCCTTAATTTACAATATTACATTTTAAATGATCTTTAATCTCTTGGAAAAGCTATATGTTATTTTAATGTCACAAATGTGTATTGCAATTTGTAAATGAGATAGACTGGAGAGTTCATAAGTATTTTTCAGACATATTTTTGTTTGTTCCATATAATAATTTAGAGTTTTTAAATAGTAAATTTAAAGCCCATTTTATTTTGTGTGAAAACTAAGATTGTATTAGTGTCTTTGTCACCTTTATATCCTGCCTTTCTCAGTTTGACTATAGCTGCCAAAAATTGCCTTCTGTTTCTAGAGAGTATATAGGACAGGACTAATAAATAGGAGAATGGGGTCCTAGGCTGGCATGATGATGGCCTCATCTTTCACCTCAGGAAATGGAATTAAGAATATTCATCCACAGAGGTATAGGGTGAGCTTATGAAACTTGAAGTGGTGGAGGCAGATTTGGAATTCCGGCGGGAGCAGCCATTGAAGCTTGGGTCTCTTGGCGTTGCTCTTTTTTTCTGACTGGACTTGGTGTTGTCTGCATTGCTGGGGTCAAACACCACTGTCATGGACTCCATCCTGGTCACAGTGTACATACTGCTTTGCTGGGTTGGATGAAACCTGGTGGTCTTGAGCTCTAGCTCATCATAGCTGGAAACTTCAATGAATGGACACCAGCGAAATGCTCTCTTGAAGCCAGCTCGAAATCTAAGGAAAAGCAGGCCACAGAAAGAAAAAGTTATTTTTTCAAGCAGATATGTGTTTCAGCTGCCACAGAAAATTCTATGTAAGGCAGTCACAACAACTCAGTTTTTGAGTTTTGTTTCTTTAGCCAAACTCAGACTTTTTGGCACAGTATTGTTAGTTTTTTAGTTCTTGTTTGAATTAAATCTTAATTTCCCATTAATGAGAAGCATTGATTCCCAGCAATGAAAAGCATCTCATTCCTGTCAGTGAGAAGTCATCAATAGCAAACGCACAGCATCAGGTAGTCCAGATGTTAAGGAAATTGCATGCTTTTCTAACATAATTTTATATATTTACGTAAATATAATTGAATTAGGTTGGCCAGTTAAGGCACTTAAAAATGATATATTTCAAAATAGCTTCTTTCAGAAATGATTACACATTTATAAACTCTCATTTAATGTTAGAATTAATTGCTACTCTTGATAGTTTTATCTAATCATGTATGAAAGTGCAAAATCCTTATGTTTGTAAATCATTAAATGAAGTTGATTAAAAGTGGATGTACTCCTTGTGGGGTGGCGGGAATTGGCATGTGGCTTATGCAATTAGTGAAAAACAAAAAGCAAGAGTTAATTAAGTATTTATGAAACTTAAGTCACAGTGTGTTAGAGCCCCAACTGAGAAGAAAGCTAAGGATTTAATTCATGCAGTTACTTACATAAAGCCCCATTTCTACCTGTAAACAAGACATATTGGCTTAGTATAGGACTTACCAGCCCTATGAAATTTAACCCTACCCCTACATGTGCTGACCACACAACCAAGGTTTTTTTGTTTTTTTTTTTTTAAATCTGGAAAGCATTTTATCCTTTTTTTTTTTCTAGTCTTAACATCTGACTATAAATATTCTCACTTTTAATTTTTTAACTTTATAAAAATCTTTCCCTTGACCACCGTGGCTTCTTCATAAGCCATCTCCATAGAGGCTGCATGCTCTCTTACTCACCCCACTTCACAATGCAGGAAGGAAGATTGGAGTTCCTCTTGTTTTTATGAAGACTTCTACTTTGAAGTTTATATATTTACAACATATCCTTTTAAATAAAGTCCACTCACATATGCCATAATCTCTCCATCTTATAGAAATTATTCAAGAATTTCTAGGAAGTATCTTCATTTCTTTGAGGATTTTAGCATATTTTCAGTTCTCCTTCAATCATGAGGGCACTTCTTTTTCTTTGGTAGGCAAAATTCTGAGGTTTCAGAAAAAGAAGTTGGCCCATAGAAAAATCATTCACTTAGAACCCCAAAACATTGTTTGGGTCATGTAATTTTTAAGGTGGGATGCTTTATAAAGTGTGTGGAGGGGGTCTGAAAAAATAAAGCCTTGTGCCTCTCTCAGTGAATTCTTAAATGTTCTCTTCCTTCTGCATTTTGAATTTGAACCAAGAAACTGGAAAATTATATGTTTCCAGTGAAGGCAGGAGTGACAATCAACTTGCATTTCATATTTTTTTTTTTTTACCTTTTATTCAGACAGCAGTAGATGATGGGATTATACATGGTTGAGCTCATTGCCAGCCAAAAGCTAGCCAGGTAGACCTGCTGGATGTATTTCCATCTATTTAGTTGTTGATAGATTGCAGTGAGAATGAAGTAAATATGATAGGGCAGCCAGCAGATGGCAAATGTCATGACGACAATAATCATCATTTTGACAACCTTTAAAGAAAAAAAGGTCATTTTTGACAAATATAATAATCATTAAATGTAATAGTTACAATAGGTTATTGCAAACCATGCTTTTCTGCCAATACAGTTAAATACACATCATGCCTAGGGAATAGTAAATATATTAAAAAATGGTGAAGCAATATAGGGACAGTTGCCAAAGATAAATCTCAAGAAAATATGCTATGTCACTATTCATTTCTACCTATCTAAGTCAATGGATAGTGCTAACTCAAACACAGACGAATATATTTTGATTGGCCTGAAGAAAATAAGTGTTTAGAAAAACCTAGAGCACCTAGAGCAGAGAGAGGTAGGAGCTGGGATGTGGCTGTGTAGCCTGCATTGTACAGTAGTGGAGACACGATGTCCAGGAAACTGACTGTTAAGTCACTATGGAGGTTTACTAAGCTGCCAGGGTTGGGCTTGTTCATCAGTACTCTTTTCTTAGCCTGACTATAGTTTAAGATTATTCAGATTTCTTTAATACCCTGCTCACTAGGCAACCTTATGAATATTAATTTGGTTTCTCTTATTATCTGATATTGGGGAAGGTTTCTCCAAATAGTGATTATATGTAAATATTCACATTAATGTGAGGAAAATATCGACTTCAGATTTGCAAGTAGGTTATTGGTTTATGTGACTGTTTTATGCATTAGCTTATATGACTTTTATAACCATAGGGCATTTCCTTTGATTTTATACTTCTGAATGATAATAAGCTGGACAGGTCTAATCAAAGTAGAATGCCAGCTTTTATTTCTCTTGCACTAGGCCTAAAATTCCTAATGTCTTATCTTTTTTACTCCCAGCGTCTATCACAGTCCCTGGTATATAGCTGGAGATACATATATACAGAATGGATGAATAAGAAATGGCAATGTACAATTTGTAACAGGAGGTTGAATGGAGGATGTTTTGTGTGTCTCTAAATGAAATAAAATCTGTTCCACTGTCTGTGTTTATAAGAAAGGTAGAATCAAAGATATTAAACATTGAGCAACTTAGCTTTGTATTAAAAATAATATTCTGAGTATCTCATTTGATATTTCTCAGAAACAATCTATCTGCTAAGTATGTTCATGTCTCTTTTGGGGATTTGGGAATAGTAAAAATTTTAAAATAAGATACTTTAAGCAAAATAATTTTGAAGCTTACCTGCAGTCAGATTAAAACAAATCAGAGAAAGCTCTGATGTAAATGGCCTATGAGGCACCTCAGAACTAGAAAAATGCAGCATTTATGAAATGGACTTGTCATTTGACTGCAAATTAGAGATTCAGATGAAAGTTGGCAAGGGTTAGTCAGGAGAGACGTGATTTTATAAATTGACAAAGCATGAAATGGATCAACATGGAAGGTATCTCTTCCCTAAGGGCCAAATCACTGTACCATTCAGGTGACCAGCATTGAGCAGGTGGAAATTGGCCATCAGAGTTGAAAATCCAGGTCAACAGCTCATAGAATGTCATCACTGGCCATACCATATAACATCTTTTGATTTTTCCAGGTTCTTCAAATTGCATTGCTTTCTTCTGTAGAACTGCTTTTGTATTTCTGCATTTTATTTCTCAAATTTCCTATTCATAATTCATGTACTTGTGAAAAACAAGTGACGTAGTTTAATTTACATCTATGCAACATTTCACATATTTAAAAATTAATTAATTGTCTTTCAATTGCACATTAGCAAACTGAGGCAAAAACCAAAATATTTGACCACTGTCATTCATGTAACTAAGAAAGGTCTTTCTTTAAAACTCCGACTCTTAAGTCTTTTTACCCTCTATTTATAGATAAAAACATCTATTGAATATCTTTTGAGTTTGAATATAATATTGAGAAAAATAGTGATTGAGAATCAATTCCTTCTTCTCAAGTTTACAATATAATGAAAAAAATGTTCAATTTTAATAAAAATGCATGCATTGAGGAGTGTGAACATGTACAGATAAAATTTACAATATTATTTATGAGAATGTACTAGTTTATTGTAGATTAGAATGACTCAATACATGCCTACTAACTGTAGGCTCAGAGGATATTAGACTAAATGAAATGGGTCTATTGATGATTTCATTGTTGAATTAATAAACATTCTACTATTTCTTGAACAGGATAGTTAAGCTCCAGCCATAGATTATTCTCCATGGCTCCTTCCTCTACCTAGAGCACTCTTCTAACCATGATTCCCAGGGTTTAAGTACCTCACCTCCTTCAAGCTGTTGCACAATTGTCATTTTTTTCTTTGAGTGCTATTCTGACCAACTGATTTAAAATCGCAATCTGCCCTTCCAGCACTCTCAGAACCTCTTAGCTGGCTCTTTATGTTCAGTTTGTTATGTTTATTCTTTATTTTGTGTCTCCTGATGCTGAAATATAAAAGAGCAAGTATTTTCTGTTTGTTTTGTTCCTTTGTATATTTCAGGCACCCAGACTGGATTTCATATATAAAGGGCGCTCAGAAATTTCTTAAATGAACAAATGAAAGTGACTATAAAACAAAAGAGGCTGAAAGATACAGACAGTTAAGTAATGTCTAAGATTTTACTCAGTCATCAATTCCTGGTATCATTTGTTTTTCATTTAAAATGAACATGTGTATGTAAAATGAGCATGGCGTTTACTGCTATTTCTGCTTTCAAGGCAAACACATGTAAAAAGAGAATGAGTCCAAAAGTAATGTAATTATTTTTTATGGGGCACATGAAAGCATTACATTTCATTCTAAGCAAGTGTTAAGAACAAGAAAAATATCTATGAGAATGTTAACATAAATTTTATTTGAATCATTTTCTACAGACTGACTACAAACTCCCTATGCACAAAATTGCTTTCCGACAATTGCGTAAGACCTACTAAGGCTATCAGAGTCCTTTCAGATAAATTTCAATTGTCAAAGTGCAAAAAGTTCAGAAAAACATGCAAAAATTAAAATGCATGTGGAAAATGGGACAGAGACTTCAGGTAACTTCTAACTCACATACAGCGGGCCTTGAGGACTTATTGTGAAAGATTTACAAACACATTTTAAAATTTTTAAGAAAGTTTTAAAATATCCTACAGAAATTTTTAAAAGTAGAACAGCTGCTATAATATATTTTCTGTACGATTTCTATAAAATACTGTTACCTTGACTCTCTGCTCAAAAAATCTTGTAGTGTTATTTCAGGTGGTGAACTCTCTGGACCCTAGTTTTGATGTGACTATAAAAGCAGTTTTTTAGGTGGAAACAATGGTCTTGCTTTGTGAAATGCTGAAGTCACAAAATTGAAATCACCCTCCTCATGAAATGCCAAAGAAAAGAGCTCTTTGAAGCACAAGCTTGAGCAATGATAGATGTACAGATGCGATAAGCAGTTATCACTGTATTGCATGGCTGTAACAATGGCAGAGCGCAGACAGGCTATGAACTGTTAAAGAGATAAAAGTATCAGTTGATAACTTTCAGAAATTCAAGAGACTTTTAGGCAAATGACAATCTGGGACAGAGAAGGTTCAAATCTCTCATCATGTCTTAATAATTTTATTAAGTGTGTAGTTACCTATTATCCTTGGAAACTTACAAGCAGAATGAAGGAGGAAAGTGGGAACATGTAATGTAGCTCCTACAAAGTTATAGTGCCTATTTTTAGCACTTAAGAATCTAACTACATAGGCAGAATGGAACTGCATGTTGTCATATATTAGTGAGAATAAACTTTGGATACCTTTCCTTCATGTATCAAAGGGGAACGGTCTTAGATTTTTGTATACCATACAGATTAGACTAAAATGCCTACAGCTGTTATTACCATCACATTAAATTAGTGTAGTATGGATGATTTTGAGGTTTAGGTTGTAAAAGCAAAGATTAGTCTAGGAAATTAATTAAAATGCTGACAACTATTTAGAAAACTCTAAGAGTCATATTCTTTGGTACAGGATTTATTCTTTCTAAATATTTGGAATAAAAATGATCAGCTTGGTGCAACAAAAAACAAAACAAAACTTTTTGTTTTGATTAGAGTCTCCTCAGAGCATCTGTTTCAAAGAATTGTCCCATGGACCACACCCTACCACTTATTCATAACTGTCCTCTGCACAAATGTTCTCAAATGGACATTATTTTCCCTTAAGTGAAAATTACAGGCCATGTTATTCTAAGTACAAATTAGCAGACTAAAATAATATACTCAAGGGTAATATGTTTTCAAAAATTAATAAAACGTATCAACATTAAAAGTATTGCTTCATAGGCTATTTAGGTTTGGCTTTTGGTGCTTCAGTTTAAAAGACAAAAGAACTTCAGTCTCACATGAGACAATAAGAACTTAGTAATGCCTTTTTAAAGAGTTCAGGATGACTCAGAAGATAAATTTGGCCAGTAATTTCAGGATTGGGTGAAAATATAGGCACTTTATGTGAGTGTCATCTAAGTAATCGGACACTGTTGCCAAATCTCACTAACATGTACATTCAGTTAACATTTGCCTAGAGCAATGCCTATAAGAAATTATGTCAAGTCCAAGCAAATGAAAAAACCTGCGTGCATATATTATTGAAAAAATTTTTGTGTGTGTATGTTTGTGTTGTGCTTGTGCTCTACTTCTTTACATTTTATTAGTCACATTTTCTCTTTAATGCAAATCTATGTTTTCATTGTAAACTTGATCTTTGAGAGCACTGTAAGATTTTAGGCCTATAATGATCTGAAACCAAAGGAAAAGATGCAACCACAGAAAGCAAGACACGATTGATGGCATTAGAAAAGTAAGCACATTAAAGCAAAAAAAAAAAAAAAAAAAAAATTAAGATTGATTTTATGGCATGATAGTTAGAGATGAAAATTTATAGAGTCCTTTTATGGGCTGAATTGTGCCCCCTTCAAAATTCATATGTCAAAGTTCTAACTCCCACTACCTTGAAATGTGACTATATTTAGAGATAGAGCCTTTAAAAACGGAATTTAGTTAAAATTAGGCCATTAGCGTGAACCCCAATTTGATATGACTGGTGTCCTTATACAAAAAAGACACAGGAAAAAGGAAATAGACACAGAAAGGGAAAACCATGTAAAGACAGAGAGAAAGATGGTCATCTGTATGCTAAGGAGAGATGTCTTTGAAGAAACCAACCCCACTGTCACTTTGATATTGGACTTCTACCTTCCAGAATTGTGAGAAAGTAAACTTCTATTTTTAAAGTCACCCAGTTTGTGGTATTTTGTTATGGAAGCCCTGGAAAAATAATACAAAATTTGATAATGAGAGGTGAAATGCTACTGTAACAAATGTCTAAACATGGGAAAGAGGCTCTGAGACTGGGCAATTGATACAGGCTGGAAAAATTCTGAGATGTAAGACAAACCATAGATTTCTTTGAAGAGACTGTTAGTAGAAAGACAAACACTAAAGGCAATTTTAATGAGGTATCAGAAGAAAAAAAACAAGAGCAATAGAGAAAGATTTTTATAGTCTCTGAGATATATCATCATAAATAGAATATTGACAGAAATATGAACATTATGCTTCCCGTGAAGTCTCAATTGTAAATGAAAAAAATGTTATTGGACCCTGAAAAAAAGGTAATTATCGTTATAAAGCAACAAAGAACTTGGCCAAATTGTGCTCTAATATTTTGCAGAAAATAAAATTTTTAAGTGATAAACTTGGATATTTAGCTGAGAAAATTTCTAATCAAAGTGTTGGAGGTATGTCTTGGTTCCTACTTCTAGCAAATTGTTAGAGGAAAGAAATGAATTGAAAAGGCATTTGTTCTATATGAAGTTTAAGGTTTTTTCCCCAATTCTGTGAATAAATTCATTGGTAGCTTGAGGGGAATAGCATTGGAGGGATAGCATTAGGAGAAATACCTAATGTAGATGATGGGGTGATGGATGCAGCAAACCACCACCATGGCACATGTATACCTATGTAACAAACCTGCATGATCTGCACATGTACCCCAGAACTTAAAATGTTATATATATATATATATAAAAGAAAAGACATTTGTAAGCAAAAAAGAATCAGAATTTAAAGATCTGGAAAATTTTTAGCCAATCCATATTGTAAAAAATGAGAAAGCATGTTCTAGAGCAAACACTAAAGGTATGGGTGGATAATCATTTGATAAAGAGATTATAGAAATGTGACATATGGATCTAATCAAGTATCTCTGCAGAAAACAGGAAAAAATTATGGGATTATACTAGCAGAAATGCTGCCAGATTTTGACTGAAGGGGACAGATACAGGGTGAAGTTGAGGAAGGCAGCCAGACTTCTGTGATTCTATAGTACAGGCCAACAGAGCTACGCAGCTATAAACATGTATTATCCTTCAAGAAAAAAGAACAACGACCCTAAAGGTGAATCAGAGGTTGGCAGGTTTGCTGCTGCCAACATGGGCCCAGAGCACACAGGCTGTGAGATAGGGTTGTCTCCTCTTTCAGTGCCAAGTGGTTGGAGCGCTGCCCAGGGCTGAGCCAACAAAGATTTTTTAGCATTAATATATAATGAAATTTGTCCTGCTAGATTTCAGATTTGCTTGGGATCTGTCACCCCTTTCCTCTTTCTGATTTCTCTCTTTTGTAATAGAAATGTCTATTCTACGACTTTCCCACCATTCAATTTTGGAAGCAAGTAATTTTTCTGGTTTCACAGGTTCAAAGCTGTAGATAAATTCTGCTTGAGGGTGAATCATACCTGGAGTCTCACCCATATCTCAATTAGATGACAATATAAATAAGACTTTTATTTAGATTTGATACTGGAATGGGTTAAGACTTTTGGGATGAGGTGAATATATTTTGCACACAAAAATGACAGAAATATTAGGGGGTGAGTGGACAGAGTGTTGTAGGTTGCATTGTAGCCTCCCCAAATTCTCTACGTTAAAGTCCCAAATCCCAGTAACTGAGAATGTGACTATATTTTGATAATGTATTTAAAGAGGTACTTAAGATGAGGTTATTAGGGTGGGCACTAAACTAATATGTCAGGTATGTTTAAAAGAAGAGATTAGTACAGACACATGGAGGGAAGAACATGGGAAGACACGAGGTTACAGACTTCTGCAAAACAAAGAAAGAGGTTGCAGAAGAAGCCAACCCTTTTGACGCTTTGAGCTTGTACTTCTAGCCTTTGGAATTGTGAATATATTTTTGTTGTTTAAGCCACTCAGTCTATGGTATTTTGTTATGGCAGCCTGAACAGACATCTCAAATACAATGTTTGAGATGCCAAGGACAATATACAATAGGGCTGAATCCCAGCAAAGTAGGAAGCATAATACTGTGCAGAGTTCCAGTAAAGATGAAGATTTCCAGAATGGTTTGGATTGCCTGGAATTGCTTTCAGTGACATAAGGGATAGATCAGGATTACTATTTCCTTTATTTGAGCCTTTCTTAGGTTATACATGGTCTTCCTCACAAACACTGTTTTTCATGTGAATTCCCTTGTAGCAGAAAGAATGACAAGCTCACAGAAAGTGTGCTTGCTGGGTGAAGTGATAGATTTGTTTTGGTTTTATACAGCTCAACAATCCAATTGAATCTGTCACTTGGACTTACACTAAAGAGTAGTCCCTTTGATTAAAGCAAAAGGCTTCTCAATTATCATACTTAGGTATTCGCCTCTAAAGGAGCAGAGCTGATTACACTTATTTTTAGAAGAGAATTAAAGCAGAAAATAGCCGGGAAACAACTTCTATTCTTTAGAAAAATAATAGATTATTTGGATGCCTGAAGTATTGGTTAAAAAATAGACTTATTTACTAGTATTTCAGACATCCAAATAAGACCAGTTTTGAGAAGAATTTTTAAAAAATTAAATGTGGTTTACCTTAAAGGTATACCTATAGAAAATTAACACAAAAATGTAATGAGTGTACTATTCATAACATATAGACAAAATATGTAAGAATACTAATTCATTATGAACTACAAGAAAGTAGTAATGTGGTCTTTTAATAGGAATGGAATTTGGAATTTTGTATGCTTGATCTTAGCCAAAAGGCTGAGAAGGGATGAGTCTCAAATTTTTTGTTCAGTGTCTTCTGCTCTTACTCATGGAGGTGGGCTGGGTTGTTACATTGTAACTTGGCAACAATGGAGACATTGTTGTCAACGTTCCTGCCTCTGTATTGTAAGTTTCTGTCTTACAAATTCTACACGGTATAACAGTGTTTTCAAAATTTCCCTCCTGTGTTTTATTTAAAAACTTTCTCATCCTACTTTTCAACCATCAATTTCCATATCTTTTCCTTGATTACCTTCCTGTCATCAATTTCTGTTAATACTGATTCTATGTTACAGAATGCAATGCTCAGCACTATGGAGGGCTTTACTCTATACATTGGGCAGGTGGTTTTAACAACCATTTTGAGAATCATCAGAAGAAAATCGTGTAAACAGTTACATTATTCTTGGAGAGAGGTAAAGTCAAAGGGCATATTTAAGGATAAGCCCTGAGAGATGAGTCAGTGGAGTCATGTCTATTACTGATTTCGGTAAAAGGTTCAGTTATATTTTTATATTCATTTAAAAAATTTTAAAATACATGAGCTTATTTAATCCTTAAAACAAACTTTTGACTACATTAATATATTAATACTTTCTCCATTTTATGGATGAGGAACTTAACATTAAGGAGGTGCAGTGATTTTTCAAGATCCCAAAGGCAAGTTCAGTGCTAGGATCCCAAAGGCAAGTTCAGTGCTAGGTTTCTTAATTTCTGATTAGCTAAAACTCATTTAGCAAACATTGTGCTTCTCATCGTGGGACTGTTTTAGAGGGACTTCCTTGGAATCTGATTTTCCCGCCTCAGAGGGCTAGGGCTCTTTGTTCAGTTTCCTGCCCTCGGGCCAGGTAGAGTTCTTTGTTTCCCACCTGCAGGCCAGGTAGAGTTCTTTGTCCCACCTTCTCTGAGGATAAGCCAGGTAGGGCCCTTTGTCTCAGAATTTCCCGTGCTGGCTCTTGAAGGAGGGGTCTCTGTGACTCAGTTATAAAACAAGTAGCCAATCTGGTAATGGAGCTTTGAAAGAACTCCTCTCATTAGACGAGAACATGAATGGGGAGGGAATAACTCAGGAATTAAAACTCCAGCCACCCCTGCCTGAACGGATTCTTCTCCAGATCCCCTCCCACTAAAGTGTGGGAGCTGTCCTTTCACTCTGCCTAATAAACTGCACTTTGCCTACTCTTTGGGTCCATAGGTTTTACTCCAGCTGTAAAACTCACCCGCCTCTGGGGTCCTTTCCCCATTCTTCAAGTTAGGGAGGCCAAGAACCTAAGTGCCATCTCTAGTTCCTGCATCCTTTGTGGCCTAGAGGCTAGGACTTCTGGTTTTCACCCAGGTGGCTGGGGGTTTGACTCCTGGTATGGGAACCAAGGAATCTTTTTGCAGTTTTACTCCTCCAGCAACATCAAGACTGTTAGAAACACTCCCTGTTTCTTTCTTCACTTATCATACCCAGTCACAGAATCTTTTCTCTAAGAAACAGCTCATTTAAAGTTTATGTGAGAGGAGATGTTTTCCTAAAGCAGGAAGGTGAAAGGGTAAGAAAAGAAGTTGAGATGGTGAAGATGGCAGCTTATGGTGAAGACTCACTTATTTAACTCTATATGAATACAGATAGATTTATCTGAACTAAAAACTGTGAAAGGGAAACATGATATTTTAAATATTTTATGTGCACATATGGTACAATTGACTTCGACATTCTTCACTTACATGACATACATTTAAAGATAAATGGATAATAAGTATAAATCATTGACAATCTCACATATTCATTAGATTATACTAAATTAGCAGTCATGCAAAGAGGGGAGGAAGGGGAGGAGGCAGGAGGGAGAAAACCACAAACCCCCCTGCAAGAAGAAAAGAAAACAATTTTTTCTAGTAAGTAGTTAATGGTGTCACTCCTCCAAACCTTACAATCTTACTAAAACTGATCTTGCCACATGCTTTAATGAAGAACGGTCAAACAAAGCCACTCTGGAATGAAGCAGATGTGCTGAAAGGACTATGTTAGTCTCAAATTAATAGCTAATTAATTTAAGATCCTTTGACATCCATGAAAAGGGAGAAAGGCAAGAGGACTTCTGCTTCAATTACCTTTTCTGGAGAAGAGGGTAAAAATGAGAATACAGTTTCAAACCATTGCCAGCTTACTGAGAACATGGCATAGGGTCACCTCATCCCTCTTATTCTTCTCTGTCTCAGGAGTTGCAGGGAGAGATCTAATATTTTGAAAGTATGACTGGCCAGGTAGAAAAGGCCAGGCTGAAACCCTTTGTCAGACCAAGAGATATGTTTTGCTATATGTTGATACAACTCATCTTTTTATTTTATTTATTTATTTATTTATTTGAGACAGAATTTCTCTCTTGTTGCTCAGGCTGGAATGCAATGGTGCAATCTGGCTTACTGCAACCTCTGCCTCCTGGGTTCAAGCAATTCTCCTGCCTCAGCCTCCTGAGTAGCTGAGATTACAGGCATGCACCACCACACCCAGCTAATTTTATATTTGTAGTAGAGATGGGGTTTTACCATGTTGATCAGACTGGTCTCGATTGTAGTACAATATCCTTATTTGTAGTTACAATGAAGTAAATCTGTGATTTGGACATGCCTGTCGCTTTCCCTGGAGTGTCCTGATTTTTTTTTTTTTTTTTTTTCTCTTACAAAATACTCTATGCCTCCTTTGGGAGGTCAACTCAGGTTCACCTCTCTAAATAACTTCTTGAAGAGAGTTCAGGTTACCTGGTGGCCGGCCATCAAGCAGACTATGTGGAGGCAAAACTCCATCTGAGGAATTCAGAAATAATTAGACTTCTTTATTATCTAAAGCCTGCATCTGGTACAAGTGTTCTTTCCCCCTAATTTTTAAGTAACCAGAATTTCTATACATCTCCAGAATGCATGCACATTGAAACTCATTGTGCAACCCTTACTGACATACTGACATTGAAATATCTACAAATGTAATAATTTACTACAACCTATGTGACTAATGTGGTTCAAATTACCCCTAAGTTCTCTCTTTAAAGTCCATAAATGCCCCTAAGGAAAATCCACCACAGTGTGCTCAGTCCTTTCTTGCTGAAATGCCCCACTGCACTCTGCTGCAGCACTCTGCATTATTTTCTATTTAATAAAATTTTCCTTTTTCAACCTATATGGTCAGTAAATTCTTATTACCTATGAGCCAACCAGTTGCTGTTCCTGGGGCTCTGACACCACATCTCGTACTTCCTTTAATTTCTTCAGACAGGCAGCATTAGGTAATAACCCTTAATCAGATTTAGCAAGTCATATTTATATTTTGTAACACAGATATGTGGTATTGTTAAGCACGTTTCTGTTTCTTTTAGTCCAGATCATGGCTTATGCATTATTCATCTTTGTGCCCTCAGAAATTAGCATAGTTCTTGATATTTGAATTTTGAAAGTATCTTTTGATTTTTGGAGGTATCTTATTTTCTGACCCAGTTATGAACATTTTAATTGCAGGAAGCATTACATATTTATTTATATCTTATCAGTGTTTAGCATTATCATGCTCATAATAAGAATTTAAAAATATTATCTAAAATGAATAAAACAAAAATACTTTTATATATTTTTAATTTAAAATAAAATAATCTTTATTGCTCTTAGTTTTTGTTTTAGCAGGATGGATGTTTGGAAAGAATAGCCATTCGAGCCACGTGATAATATAGGCTTAAGAAAGAATCAAAATTGTTTTTGCTTACTTAGTTTATTGTATCCTTAGATTGTACATATAGAGAATATTGACTTGATATACATTTTAGAGACAATGGTCTATAGATGACATTTAATGCCCCAGGAATGAATGAAATTACTCAGAAAATAAAGAATAAGAAGTAGTCTAGACTAAGCCCCAAATAACTCAGATATTTTGAAGTCAGATAAGACAAAGAGCTGGAAAGGACATGAGGAATGAGTAGTTAAAGATTAGACAAGTAAACTATAAAGCAATCAAAAACATCGATAAAGGGTTTTCCTCTCCTTTAGGAGAGAGGATTGCCACTCCCGTAAAATGTGGCTCAAAGTTTTAGTAAGATAAGAAATGACAGGTTTTTTTTCGGATCCAAGATGGCCGTTTAGGAACAGCTGAGGATTGCAGCTCCCAGTGAAAGTGCAGAGGGTGAGTGGACGCCGCATTTTTATTGCCCACAGACTAGGAAATTCCCAGGCAGAGGAGCTCCATGGTCGCCAGCGCGGCTGTTTCAGCCAGCGCGGCTGTGCCGGCCAGCGCCGCTGCTTTGCCCCGCTCGGCTGCTTTGTCGGCGCCCCGGAGCAGCGGTTCTCCGGTTCTCCGTACAAAATACACCAGTCCGGGTGCCCTTTTGGCTGGTGATTGGAGCCACGGGAAGTCTCCCATTCATCTGTTTAAAAAGGGGACTGAGCAGAGAACCAGGACAGTAGATTCCAGGGCAAAAAAAAAAAA
>NW_022438324.1:0-15898 GCF_009761245.1 Sapajus apella
CATAATGACAGGATCAATTCACACATAACAGTATTAACCTTAAATGTCTCCTCTACAAAAATAGTAATATTAAATAAAATTAACATTAATATTAGCCTGGAACGGTTGCACACACCTGTAGTCCCAGCTTCTCTGGAGGCTGAGGCAGTAGGATCCTTTGAGCCTGGGAGGTTGAGGCTGCAATGTGCTGTGATCATACCACTGCCCTCCAGCCTGGGTCACAGAGTAAGACCCTTTCTCTAAAAGAAACAAAGAAGTGTTTCTTTCTTGCTAAGTGTTGTGGCGGAGGGAAACTCAGAGATCCAATCACTTGGCCCAGCGTGTGGGGTGGGAGTGGGGTCAGCAAATACATTGTTGAGATCATTACACCTGGTCATTGTCCCTGAGTCACAGGGGCCGCAGTCTGGCAAAATATGAAAAGTTTCTGTTTCATTAGCAACTAAGCTCTGAAGCCATTCCTGTGCCAAAACTTACTGGGCTCATGATTCAGTTCTGTTACTATTTATGGTGCATCTGTTATGTGCCAGGGACTGGGGCAGCAGAGACCGTGAAACTGGTTCTCCCCTTCAAGGAGTCTCCAGCTCAGCCAGGGAGACAGGCCACCCATAGGGCTCCTGGGAACGAGTGGCCCTTTTACCAGTAGGATGAGGAGGGGTCAGCTGGACCGGGAGCAGAAGTAGGGCCAACTCTGCCGCCATGCCCTCGGAGCGGCTGCCTCAGGTCACGCCCTCATTTCTCCAGAGATTATGATGTCCTTTTCTGGTGCCACAGGGATTCTGTTTCCGGCTGGCTCTGCCTTTCTGTCCAAGCCTTCCCTAGTTTGGATCTAGGAACTTCTTTGTCTTTCTAGCCCTGCTGGTTGCTTGGTCATGGAAATGGCTGGCTTAATGTTTCATTTGGCTGTCAGTGCTGAGTGCTGGATGGAATTGTCCACCCCAAACCTGCTGCGTCTCAGCAAACCTTTGCATCCCTTCTGTCTGTCTGGCAGCAGCAAAGAGGGCAGTGAATCCCAGGTGCTCTCAGAACCACGGAGAAGCCCTCAAAGGGAAGGGTGGGGCTGCCAGATGGGGTGGGGAGATGGCTGGGCTCTCAAAATGGGGCCAAGCTGGTCCCAGCGGGCATTGCCTTCCCCTTCAAGTCACATGGGGCTGCTGCTTCATGGACTGCGGCTATCTAGAAGTCTCCTGAGGGTGCCCTTGACTTCCTTATTCCTCAGACTGTAGATTATAGTGTAGAGCATGAGGGTGACATTGGTATAGATTAAGGACACGATTTTGTCCTGTTCCGGGGCATAGCAGGACTTGGGGTGAATGTAGATGAAGATTGCACAGCCACAGTGAAGAAGCGAGACCAGCAGGTGCCCAGCGCAGGTGGAGAAGGCCTTGCTCCTGCCGGCAGCCAAGCGGATTCTGAGGACAGCCGCAATAATGAAGCCATAGGAGAGCAGGATCAGCAGGAAGGGCATCAGGAGGATGAGCGTGCAGACAAGGAAGACGGCAATCTCATTGGCTCGAGTGTCCGAGCAGGCCAGGAAGAGCATGGCGGGGATGTCACAGATGAAATGATTGATCTCCCGGGACTAACAAAAGGGCAGAAGGAATATCAGCATGGTCAATGTGAGGGAGAGTGCAAAGCCGCCAATGCATGCCACAGTCAGCATCTGCAGGCAGAGGGTCCTGGTGATGAGGAGTGTGTAGCGCAGGGGCTTGCAGATGGCCACAAAGCGATCGTAGGCCATCACGGTCAGGAGGAAGCACTCTGCCCCGCCCAGGGCAACAAAGAGATGCATTTGCAGGGCACAGCCCAGGAAGGGCATCCACTGGTTCCTGAATAGGAAGTTGGCCAGCATGTTGGGGACAATAACCAACGTATAGCAAATCTCAATGGCGGACAGGTTTGGAAGGAAGAAATACATGGGGGTCTGCAGGCAGGAGTCAATGAGGGTGAGGAGCACAATGGCTGTGTACCCCGCCAGGGTGACAAGATGCATGATTAGAAACAGTCCAAAAAAGGAGATCTGCAGTTCCTCCAGGTCCCCAAAGCCCAAGATAACAAACTCGGGGCTTAAAGTGTGGTTTTTCTGCAGTCGGTTCATCCTACTACAGACTGCTGTGTATGACTGGGTTGTAGGATTTAGTGTCTCTCTCTCTTTTTTTTTTTTAAGCAATGCTTCAAGTCGTGGGAAGCTCTGAAGCCCTTTCCAGGAATGGGAGTACAGCCAGCTCTCACCGCCCTCCAACCCTCTTTCCCAGGCCCAACCCTGGTTTTCACTCTAATCAGCTTTTCAGATTCTGCCCTCTGTTCACTGAAAATGAAAAACCGCTTATGTGATGCCACTTCAGTTCACCTGTTGAATTATTACCAAAATGAACCCAGATAAGTGAATTCTAAACATGAAGTTGTTTTTCCCTGATGCTAAAGACAATCTTTCTGTCGGCACATTTCTAGGTTTTCAAAACTTTTCTGGGGTGGGGGCAGGGGGCTGAGCTCGAGGTACTGAACAGGTTTAGACAGTCACGGGCTGCAGGAGATTGCTGTGGGGTGCCGACACTCCTGGTTTTGTGCATCAGTCACTTTGTCATTCCCTGACTACCACCTCCAAACTCCCAGGATTCCTGCAGCCAACGGGCTCTGAGCAGGACGCTAGGAGAAGAAGGGGGCCCAACCTGCCACAGACCTGCCACCTCTCTGGTGTCCCCACTCCTCAGCTGTGGGGAGGCACTGGCCTCCTTCTGGATGCCTCCCCTGACCCCCTAGTTCCTTGTCTACACTCCCACAGCACTCCCGGCTTCCCCAGTCGATTGGATGATGTACCTCTGAGCCCTGTAATCCTTTGTTTATTTCTCCACCTACTGCCACAGCCTATGAGCTTCATGACAGCAGGCAGTGTGTTGTGCAGCCTCTCAAACCATGGCTGGCACACATTAGGAGTCTCAATAAATGTTTCTTGGCCAGCCTGAAGGTGGCTGATGCTGGTGATCCCAGCACTTTGGGAGGCCGAGGCAGAAGGATTGTTTGAGGCCATGAGTTCAAGATCAGCCTGTGCAAGACAGTGAGACCCCCCCATCTCTACAAAAAGGGCTTTTAAAGTTAGGTGGTCATGGTGGTATGCGCCTGTGGTCCCAGCTCCTGAGGAGGTTGAGGCAGGAGAATCACTTGGGCCCAGGAGGTGGAAGCTGCAGTGAGCTATGATCGTACCACTGCACTCCAGCCTGGGCGACAGACCCAGACCCCATCGCTCAATCAATCAAGCAATCAATCAATCAATAAAAATGCTTGTTGAATGAATACGTGTATCTCATTTCTGCATTTTCTACAGTCAATGCAGGGTCAGGCATACAGTGAGAAGAGCAGAGGGCAGAGGGAAAAGGGCAAGCCAGGTCGCTGAGTGGGAGTGACAGGGACAGAGTTAGGAGAGAGTCAGGGAGGGGCTCAAGCGGCCGGTGTGGGACCACACTGTTGGCTGGCCTGTTTCCCTGGCCTCCTCCTTCCCTTGGCAGGACCTGCTGTGTCACCTCCCATTTCTCCCCATGTATCTCTCCATCTTCAAAGATTCTCAAGATTCAGCAAACCAAGAATCAAGGAGGGTTCAGGGCCCAGTGTCAGTAGCGTTGCCGCCTACAGGAGCCATTTCTACTGGGACCACCAAGGCACGAAGTGGGTTCAATGAAAGCAGAAAACTCATTTTAATCGTGGCTTTGCTCAGCACAGGTGGCGACTGTGATTCCAGCTTCCCAGTCCCTTTCGCATTGCACTGAGGATTACTTGGTTGTTTTATTTACCTTAAGGGCACCTGGAGTCTTTGAGCTGGACAGGTCCCCAGAAGGCCATGTGCCCACTCCTCGCCTCAGGGCACATGGTCAGGAAGACTTCTTCCTTGGATGACCCACCTCCTGCTCCTGGCCCCACAGCTAGCTCCTGCCCCAGGTCCCCTGTCCTAGTGGAGCCCAGCCCGGCTCTGGCTTCCCCCTCTGGCATCTCCCACTGCTACGGTCACAGGAGTCCTGGCTGAAAGGACTGGCAGAGAGCAGGGTGACCAGCTTCCTTCCAGACAGTTCCCTCCAGCAAGAGCCCAGCCCACTCTCGAAACCCAGCCCAGCGTCCCGCAGCCACTCTATTGTCCCTAGCTGTTCCTCCCTGTGGGCGAGAACCTACTTTCTCGTTCATGTGTGTCTTCCTGGGACTCGTGCCCCTGGTTGTAGCTTTGCCACATCAAATCGTGTCCAGTCTTTTCTCCCATGATAGTGCTGTAGAGACATGGGGCGTGCTTTGTTTCCTCTGGGCCGTAAACCTGGAAAACACAAACAAGAAGGCAAAAGTCAAACAGCATGCAAACACTTGAGAAGTAGGACGTGAAAGTCAGAGTGAAAGTTCCCGCTCCTTCGTCTTTCCCCACTGTCTGGAGAGAACCATTCTTAGCTGCCAGGGGCATTTCCTTCCCTGCTTGGTGCTGTGCACATAAACGCGCACTCACATATACACACACACACACACACACATACACACGGGAACAGGCAAGCACACACACACATATACACACACGTGCATGTGCATAAATACCACACTCACCCACTGCAAACATGCAATGGGATCATCTACAAAATTCCCACCCTTATTGCAGTAATTTAACTTGTCACTTAACGAAATGTCATCCTTTGTAGCTGCTACATTCCACAGTGTGGATGCACTGTAATTTAACAAATTATAGAGTGATATTAACAACAGAAAGTAATAATACACATAAACAAAAATAAATAAAATCTAACTAAAATAAATCTCAATTTCATTAGTCTTTGAGTACGTAGCTGTTGAAGTAGCTTCTGGCGTGTCTTTTTGACCACATGCTGGCCTGTTCTCACTCCCCTGAGTGAGCCCGGGAGACAAGGCCTGCGGTGACCTGGGAGGGGCACAGATCCCAAGAGCAGCCCCGTCTTGGAGACTCTTCCGTGGAGAACCACCTGCTGTCAGTGAGAACAGCCCATCCTCCAGTGAACAGTGGTGGGGCCCAGTGGCTTTCCAGCCTGTCTGGACCACGGGGAGCAGCCCTCAGAAGTATTTGCTGGCGGCTCTTAGGAAGGGACTGTCCTTCAGGGAGACATCTAGGTCTGCAATTTGCCTTAAGTAGCGGTGAAGGCAGGACGTGGAAAGTCCCAGGAGAGGCCAGGATGGTGCCCGGCAGCTTTACTGGGACCCACTCACCAAGGGGAGTGCCTCCCCCGGGTCACTCAGTTCCTCAGGTTCCCAGCAGAACCCAAACCCCGATCACTTATGTCTTATGTGCCAACCCTAGAGACGGCATAGGTCAGGGCAATGTTGTTTCAGTCAGATCTGCTGAAAAGGCAGCCCAGGCTGTGCCATTACCAGCCTGGGAATGGGCCTCAGGCTGACTCCAGAGGCCAGAAACCTGCAAGTTTAGCTTGGGTGGAGTCCCATGCTCGTGGCTTGCTAGAGAGGCGCATAAAGTGGACAATGGGGCCTCAGATGGGTGGCCTTTGAAACACCCCCTCCTCCCACGACGAGCATGCTGGGGTTCTGTGCTTTTTTGTAATAACTCAGAGCGGGCATTCTTTGGGGCTCTCAGAGCCTCCACATTTAATCTGCAAAACCACAGTCACCAAAAAGTGAGCAAGTCATCTTCACCGAGTGAGTTGGGGGATAAGAGTCAGAGAACCCGACAACGCTACCACTCAGCTGACCTAACCCTTCCACCTAGCCCCATCATCACCCAAGGCAACTTTAGCCACATCCCAATGACTCCTGATTCAGGTGCAGCCCAACATCCAGCCTGCACACAGTCGGCCTCTCAGCAGCTAGAGCAGGACCGAGGTCACTGCTGCCCAGCCCAGTCAGTGTGCTCCGTCGTTCCCCTACCTGCCGGACACAGCCACTCTAGGCTGCCAACCCCATGTCCGCCACCACTGCCCTTTCCAGGTATACCAGTGCACAGGCCAATGCCGCTGCCATGTCTTGGAAGCTTCCAATCCTTGGAGGGCCAGCATGGCCTCTTACTGGAATCCCCAAAACAGGAAACAAGACTCCCAGACATCCCTGTCTGAGCTTAGAATCATACACTCTCCCCCTCGAATCACTCCAGTAGCTTCTGCCTCTGCCTCCACCCCCAGAGGGTCTCCCAACACTGCACGGTGGCACATTTCCAGCCCCTCCACCTTTTTCTCCCCCCTTCCTCCTCTTGGGCACCCATCTCATCTCAGCCACAGTCACTAAAACAGAGCTCTTCTGCTTATAATGGAGACATCGGCCATGGAAATCCTATTGCTCCGAGCACCCAGGGAACAGGCTTTGGGAGGCATCGTACCAGGGATCTTGCCTTGCAAGTGGGAAGCATGCAGGACTGTTCCAGAGTTAGCAGGACTTCCTGAACCAACAGCAGAAACCCAAGGACGCTGTGGGAGACACCTGGCCCCGAGGCTGAGAGTGTCTGCTCAGGGAGACCTTGGGGCGACTTCAGCAGGCAGCTTTCTGGCCAGGATTGCCTCGGCACAGGGCCCAAAGGGAGGAATGGAAAGGGAAAAAGATTCAAACAGAAACTGAACATTTTGAAAGAATGGCACCACAAATAAAACCTCAGTAACGGGCTGCTGCCTTTGCAGACTTCTAGACATGTTAAGCAGCAAGAGCTCAGGTACCACAGCTCTCAAAATTACCCAGACTTTCTGCACCTCCCTCAACTGAGATACCAGTTAGAGATTGCCAATACTGATAGGGTTTGGGGCAACATGGGACTGAGTTCTGGGAACATAATTCTACCGGGATGGTACACTGGCTTGTCTCCTACATTTGGTGGCTATAGGGCCAGGGCTAGATATTCCTATGCATCTTGTAAACCCTTTAAAGGGGAAAGTCACAGTGAGTTGGCATTTAAACAAACCAACTGCCGAGGCACTGAATAAACAACACCCATTCCGATTGATGGTGGTCTAGACTGCGGACCTTTGGGCCCACAAGCCATTGAGAACATCTAACTGAGTGGGAGCAGAGATGAGGTTGGAGAGAGTGATTGGGGAATTACAGTTTCTTCCTACTTTAGCTCACAAGATCAAAAGATTTTGGTGGGTATGGGACCAGCAGGGCTTTTCTCTAATGTCTTTGAACTTACCATTTGCCAGGAGATTTAATTTTTATTTTATCTTATTTTTTTGAGAAAGGGTCTGGCTCTGTCACCCAGGCTGGAGTGCAGTGGCACGATCACAGCTCACTGCTGCTTTGAGCTCCCAGGCTCCAGCTACCCTCCCATCTCAGCCTTCCAAGTAGCTGTGACAATAGGTGAACACCACCACGCCCAGCTAATTTATTTTTAGGTTTAGTTTTTTATTTAGTAGAGATGGGGTCTCCCTATGTTGCCCAGGCTAATTTATTTTTATTTTTATTTTGTAGAGACAGGGTTTCCCTATGTTGCCCAGGCTGACCAGGAGAATTTTGAACTTTATCATCTCTGCAAGCAATTCTTCATGAGAGAAGGTTTATATTTCGGACATGTGCTGGACTCTCATTATTAGAATATCTCACGTACATTATTTGACCTTGTTGCAGAGCCTCTGATGAGATATGTTGGGCAATGATGGTCAGAAATAATTTGCGATGAGCAAACAGAGTAAGGGGTAAACTTTTGGCTGTGGGTGCACCATAGACTTACTAGTTAAGCCCAGTGGGTTAAGAAGTATGCATTTGACCATTTTCATACTGCTACTATTGCATGACTTTCTCCTCAGTTCAGCTAAAAACTGGGTTCTTGTCACACGACAAGGAAAGATTGGGTATGCATATACATTTTGAAGGGTGAAGGGTGTAAGGCTGGTTGCCTCGCCGGGAGTTCGAACACGCCCATCTCCCTCCCCGCTTGAAAATTACATTATCAGAATATGCCCATCATCTAGCTCTGCCTTGGAAATCCCCTCTGCACTCGGCACCTAGCCAACCTTGGAAATCCCCTCTGCACTCGGCACCTAGCCCACCCTTGGAAATCCCCAACCCCACCCTAGGAAATCCCCTCTGCACTCAGCACTTACCCCACTCACCGGAAATCCCACCTACCTACCAATAGCAGCTCACCCCGTCCACATCCTGTTTCTCCAAATCCAATCGAACGCCTTCACTCCCTATAAAACCCCACTCCTGAGAGGAGTCAGGTGCGACTTCCCTGGCTCCTCTCCCCAGGACCACAGAACCTTGCCCGGGAGCTGAATAAATTGGCATCTAATTTTCTTGTGCTGGCCTCAGTTTCCTCATTTTTAACTCGACAATAAACCCACAGAGAATAAACTTTACAATGGGTTATGGAATCTATTGGGTGAAAAGCAAGAAGACTCTCAGCAAAGCCAGAGGGGTTCCTGTCAACAGGCCCCCATCTCACAGGTTGAATCCCTGGCTACCACACAGGAATAGGAATGGCCAGGCTTCTCCCACCTGCAAACGTCACAAACTTCCATGGTGCTACCCCATTCTCCTAGTGCCCCAACCAGTTGGAGATTCTCCGGGACCCCTTTATACTTGGCTGTTTCACTATGAAGAAACACCTAACACTGGGTAATTTATAAAGAAAGACAGGTTCAATGGACTCACAGTTCCACATGCCTGGGGAGGCCTCACAATCATGGCAGAAGGCAAAGGATGAGCAAAGGCACATCTTACATGGTAGCAGGCAAGAGAGCATGCGCAGGGGAACTGCCCTCTGTAAAACCATCAGATCTCGAGAGACTTATTCACTACCGTGGGAAACACCCGCCCCCATGATTCAATTGCCTCCCACCAGGTCCCTCTATGACCCGTGGAGATTATAGGAGCTACAATCCAAGATGAGATCTGAGTAGGGACACATCCAAACCATATCAAGATACAAACATTGGTGAAATATTAGGTGTTTATGTTGGGGTAACTCTTCTCTCCCCAGTCTCCTTGAGGAAGGAGAGATGCCCCATGGAGATGTGGTAAAATACCCAGTTGGTGGGTGGCACCCATATCCAAATTTCTTGATCAAATTGTTAATTTCTCAAAAGTTCTCAGTGTGGGAGATTTGGTCGCTTCTTCCTTTCCTTCCTGAGCAGCTTGGTGGCAGGCAGCAATATTGCGGATGTGAGCCTGTTCTACAGACCCAAAACCTTCCTCCAGTGGGCCGCTCTAAGTCTAGACTAGGGAGCTTATGAGGAATTAGCAAGCCCGTTTGGCTCCCCTAACAAGCCCTATCCACCAAGGCTGCTTCCCCATCTGCTGGCACATTTATGGAATTTCTCAGTCAGTTAGGAATCCTGGCAGGGAAGAGTGCTAATTTATTGGCCCCTCCCTACTCCCCCAAATTCTCAACTTCAGTGGTAATACTTGTAAATTGCTTAGGAATTCTGGTGCTAAATATGTAGGCATGCAATTCTGATTGAGGGGAGAGGGGGGACTCAGAATTCCTTTGGCTTCTTAACTAGCACTTCTGGTTTCCAGAGTTCTGGCCCCCCTCCCCTCATCGTGGTGCTCCACGCCTGCCTGGAGGGAGTGAGGAAGCCACAGCCGCACCCGCATCCTGGACAGTAAGCTCCGCTCAATCGGACCCTCTGCAAGTACCAGGCTGAAATGTGATGAAGCAATCTGGCTGATCATTTTTTGTCTCACTTAAGCTTACTTATTACAGTCCATTTGTGTTTTGAAATGGTTGGCTACATATTTATAGATTACTTTTATTACCTTGTTTTGTACTAGAGGCAACCACCAAAAGTTCCAGAGCTGCAATTGCCTGAAGGCATGTAAAATATTGGAATTCTGGGTCTGCCAGGTGCCCACTCACTTCCTTTCCTCAGATGCTAAGACTGCAGATCTTGGGGCAGGTGCAGGAGGGGTGGTTTGGTCTCAGCTAGTCCCGATTTTGGAGTTCGTGTGGATATCTTGTCACCACTAAGTTTTATTGTGGATGTTGCTCTCAGGTTTTGGTTTTGCTATCCTATTTCTCTCTCTCTCTCTCTCTCTCTCCCATTTGTCTCTCTCAGGGAAGGGTGGTTATGAATATACAAAAATGATGTTACAATTGTTGTCACCTCAGAATCTAGAAATTGCATCACTTCTATATTGGAATAATTAGTAAGGATGTTTTAACTTCGATACAAGAAAACCATAAGCATTAAAACTTCTGTGTAAAATAGTGACCGGAAGGCAAAGGTTTTTAAGTCCTCTCCCCAGAGTTACCCTGAAGTGACAAATGAAACGAATGAAATACAGACTATAAGGGGAAGCCAGTTCATCAGCTAACTAGGAAACAGCAGCAGCTCCTCACCAGGAACTCTGAGGAGTTTCTCTCTCTCTCTCTCTCTCTCTCTCTCTCTCTCTCTCTCTCTCTCTTCCTCTCTCTCCCTTCTCTCTCTCTCTTCTCTCTCCTCTCTCCTCTCCTCTCTCTCTCTGTCTCTGTCTCTCTCTCCTAGTTACAATCGATCATGGATTGGTGCTTTTGTAAAAACAATAAAATTTATTATACCATTAGCTGAAAAAGACATGCCAAATCCAAGTCCATCTATTTTATTATTAGAGTCAACAGACGATGTGATTCAACAGATTTACCCTGCCTGCCCATACACTAAATTTCTGTACTTATTATAGGCTGGAAGCAGTTTGTGGATCATCATCCACTTGCACACTGTATTCGATTTTTTTAGGGCCATCAGAACAAAATACCACAAACTACGTGTGGCTTAAAATGACGAAAATGGATTTTCTTGCAAGTTCTGGTGTCCACTAGTCCAAAATCAAGGTATTGGCAGGGCCACGCTCCCTCCAAAGAGGCATTTCTTGGTGTTCTGTGGCTTTTTGATGCTTAGACACATCACTCCAAGCTCTGTCTCTGTCATCATATGACCTTGTCCTGTACGTGTCTGTCTCCAAATTTTCCCCTTTTTAATTAAGATACAAGTCCTACTGGATTAGGACCCACTATAAGGACCTCATCTTACTTTGATTACATCTGCAAAGACCGTGTTTCCAAATAAGGTCTCATCGACAGGTCCCAGATAGACATGACTTTTGGGGGGACACAATTCAACCTGCTACATGAACCATCCTCATTTTGTGAACTTCACTTTCCGTGCCTCTCATGGAGAGGGTGCAAGACTAATTTAAAGGCAAAGCTGGGAATCAGGGGAAGATGGCCGACTAGGAACAGCTCAGGATTGCAGCTCCCAGTGAAAGTGCAGAGGGTGAGTGAACGCAGCATTTCCATATGGATTTTTATTGCCCACAGACCAGGAGATTCCCAGGCGGAGGAGCCCCACGGATCATCAGCGTGGCTGTTTTGGCCGGCATGGCTGTTTTGACCCACGCAGCTGCTTTGCCCATGCCCTGGTGTGGCGGTTCTCCGTACAAAAGACACTGGTCCAGGTGCCCACTTAGCTGGCAATTGGAGCCCTGAGACGGCAGAGTCGCCCATTCATCTGAAATAGCAAGCCAGGCCAGGAGATTCCTAGGCAAAAAAACCTACAGGAATCTCAGCACCACTGTTTCAGCCAGCTCAGTGAGTCGCGCCACGGGAGATCCTGGCACCTTTTCAACGGTGACTGGAACACTGGGAGACAGCTGACCATTCAACAACAACAACAACAACAAAAAGGCTCTGAGTCAGGGAGCCAGGTGATCAGGCTCGGCTGGTCCCACCCCCGACCCCACAAAAAAAAAAAAAAAAAAACGTAATTGAAAACGCTCTGGGTTGAGAGTTTCACAGCAAGCACAGCTGAACCCGGGATGGTCTGGCTCTGTGGGGGAGGGGCGTCCGCCATTACTGAGACACTCCACCACTACGGAGGCAGTCTGACCATCGCTGAGGCAGCCCACCATTGCTGAGGCAACCTGCCATTGCCGAGGCAACCTGCCACTACAGAGAGAGTCCGCCATAACAGAGGTGGGCCACCATTGCCAAGGCAGTTCTAACTATACCCATATAAACAGGAATGCAGGGAAGATCACACAGTAGCTGGGCAGAGCCCACAGCAGCTCAACAAAGCCTCTGCAGGCAGACAGTGACTAGGCTGCCTCCTCACTGGGCAGGGCAGCCCTGAAAGAAAAAAAAAGGCAGAAGCACAACAGAAACTCATAAATAAAGGCCTAACTCCCTGGGAGAGAGCACCTGGGGGGAAAAAAAAAGTGGGAGTTTATGAGTTCTGCTGCAGCAGACCAAAACGTACCTGCCCAGCAACTCTGAATGAACAACGGAGCTCACAGCTCAGCACTTGAGCTCCTATAAAGGACAGACTGTCTCCTCAAGCAGCTCCCTGAACCCTGTATATCCAAAGAGTCACCTCAAAAAGGAGAGAACAGACTGACATTTGGCGGGCATCCTACTGGGACAAAGATAACAGAAGAGGAAACTGGTAGCAACCCTTACTGTTCTGCAGCTGCTGCAGGTGATCCCCCGGCAAGCAGGGCTTGGAGTGGACCCCAGCAGTCCTACAGCAGAGGGGCCAGAATATTAGAAGGAAAGCTAAGAAAAAGAAGTAACTTCAGCATCCACAAACTGGAAGTTCACTCAGAGACCGAATCTGAAAGTCAGTAACTACAAAGACAACAGGTGGATAAACCCACAAAGATGGGAAGAAACCAGCGCAAAAAGGATGAAAACACCCGAAACCAGAACACCTCTACTCCTAAAAGAGATCACAACTCCTCACCAGCAAGGGAACAAGGCTGGATGGAGAAGGAGTGTGATGAAATGACAGAATCAGACTTCAGAAGGTGGGTAATAAGAAACTACAGTGAGTTAAAAGAACATGTTCTAACCCAATGCAAAGAAACTAAGAACCTTGAAAAAAGATGTGATGAAATGCTAACAAGAATGCACAAAACAGAGAGGAATATAAGTGAATTGATGGAGCTGAAAAACACAACATGAGAACTTCACGAAGCATGCACAAGTTTCAACACCCTAATTGACCAAGCAGAAGAAAGGATATCAGAGGTCGAAGATCAACTCAATGAAATAAAATGAGAAGGCAAGAATAGAGAAAAAAGGGTAAAAAGGAATGAACAAAGTCTCCAAGAAATGTGGAACTATGTGAAAAGACCTAATCTACATCTGATAGGTGTACCTGAATGTAACGAAGAGAATGAATCCAAGCTGGAAAATACTCTTCAGGATATTATCCAGGAAAACTTCCCCAACCTAGCAAGGCAGGCAAATATTCAAGTCCAGGAAATACAGAGAACACCACAAAGATATTCCTCAGGAAGAGCAACCCCAAGGCACATAGTCATCAGAATCACCAGGGTTGAAATGAAGGAGAAAATACTAAGGGCAGCCAAAGAGAAAGGTCGGGTTAACAACAAAGGGAAGCCCATCAGACAGCAGATCTCTCAGCAGAAACCCTACAAGCCAGAAGAGAGTGGAGGCCAATATTCAACATCCTTAAAGAAAAGAACTTTCAACCCAGAAAGTTCTTATCCAGCCAAACTAAGCTTCATAAGTGAAGGAAAAATAAAATCCATTGCGAACAAGCAAGTACTCAGAGATTTCATCACCACCAGACCTGCTTTACAAGAGCTCCTGAAAGAGGCTCTACACATATAAAGGAACAACCAGTACCACCCACTCCAAAAACATACCAAATGGTAAAAAGCATCAACACAATCAAGAATCTGCATCAACTAACCAACAAAACAGCCAGCTAGCATCAAAATGGCAGTATCAAATCCACACATAACAATATTATCCCTAAATGTAAATGGACTAAATGCCCCAATCAAAAGACACAGACTGGCAAATTGGATAAAAAGCCAAAACCCATCAGTGCGCTGTATCCAGGAAACCCATCTCACATGCAAGGATACACAAAGTCTCAAAATAAAGGGATGGAGGAAGATTTACCAAGCAAACAGAGAGCAAAAAAAGTGGGAGTTGCAATTCTCATCTCTGATAAAATAGACTTTAACACAACAACGACCAAAAGAGACAAAGGACATTACATAATGGTAAAAGGATCAATGCAACAAGAAGAGCTAATGATCCTAAATATATACACAACCAATACAGGAGCACCCAGATACATAAGGGAAGTTTTTAATGGCTTACAAAGAGACTTAGACTCCCACAAAATAATAGTGTGAGACTTTAACACCCCATTGTCAATATTAGACAGATCAACCAGACAGAAAATTAACAAGGATACCCAGGACCTGAACTCAGACCTGGACCAAGCAAACCTACTAGACATTTACAGAACTCTCCACCCCAAATCCACAGAATATACATTCTTTTCAGCACCACATCGCACCTACTCTAAAATTGACCACAAAATTGGAAATAAACCACTCCTCAGCAAATGCAAAAGAACGGAAATCATAACAAATAGTCTCTCAGACCACAGTGCAATTGAGTTAGAACTGAGAATGCAGAAACTAACTCAGAACCGCACAGCTTCATAGAAACTGAATAACTGGCTTTTGAATGTTGACTGGATAAACAATGAAATGAAGGCAGAAATAAAGATGTTCTTCGAAACCAACGAGAATGAAGACACACATACCAGAATCTCTGGGACACATTTAAAGCAGTCCCTAGAGGAAAATATATAGCAATAAGTGCCCACATGAGAAGCAACGAGAGATCTAAAATTGACACCCTATCATCAAAATTGAAAGAGCTAGAGGAGCAAGATAAAAAAACCTCAAAGCCTAGCAGAAGACAAGAAATAACTAAGATCAGAGCAGAACTGAAGGAGATAGAGACACAAAAAAAAAACCCTTCAAAAAATCAATAAATCCAGGAGCTGGTTTTTCGAAAAGATCAACAAAATAGACAGACCACTAGCCGGATTAATAAAAAAGAAAAGAGATAATAACCAAATTGATGCAATAAAAAACAATAAAGGGTATATCACCACAGATTTCACAGAAATTCAAACCGTCATCAGAGATTATTACAAACAACTCTATGCGCATAAACTAGTAAACCTGGAAGAAATGGATAAATTCCTGGGCACTTGCCTCCTCCCAAGCCTAAACCAGGAAGAAGTTGAAACCCTGAATAGACCAATAACAAGGTCTGAAGTTGAGGCAGCAATTAAGAGCCTACCACCTAAAAAAAGCCCAGGTCCAGATGGGTTCACAGCTGAATTCTACCAGACATACAAAGAGGAGCTGGTACCATTCCTTCTGAAACTATACCAGATAATCCAAAAAGAGGGAATCCTTCCCAAATCATTTTATGAGACAAACATCATCCTGATACCAAAACCCGGCAGAGACTCAAGAAGAAAAGAAAACTTCAGGCCAATATCCATGATGAACATATATGCAAAAATCTTCAATAAAATACCGGCAAGCCAATTGCAACAGCACACCAAAAAGCTTACCCACCATGATCAAGTAGGATTCATTCCGGGGATGCAAGGCCAGTTCAACATACCCAAGTCTATAAACATAATTCACCACATAAACAGAACCAAAGACAAAAACCACATGATTATCTCAATTGATGCAGAGAAGGCCTTTGACAAAATTCAACAGCTCTTTATGCTAAAAATCCTCAATAAACTAGTTATTGACGGAACACCCCTCAAAATAATAAAAGCTATTTACGACAAACCAACAGTCAATATCATACTGAATGGGCAAAAACTGGAAACATTCCCTTTAAAATATGGCACTAGACAAGGATGCCCTCTCTCACCACTCCTATTCAATATAGTAATGGAAGTTCTAGCCAGAGCAATCAGGCAAGAAAAAGAAATAAAGGGTATTCAAACAGGAAAGGAGGAAGTAAATTGTCTCTATTTGCAGATGACAATGATTGTATATCTAGAAGACCCCATCATCTCAGCCCCAAAATCTCCTGAAACTGATAAGCAACTTCAGCAAAGTCTCAGGATACAAAATCAATGTGCAAAAATCACAAGCATTCCTATACACCAATAACAGACTTAAA
>NW_022438325.1:0-15875 GCF_009761245.1 Sapajus apella
AGGTCCTGTCAGCCCCACTCCCCCCACAGCATGGCAGGTCCTGTCAGCCCCACACCCCCCACAGCATGGCAGATCCTGTCAGCAACTCCCACAGCAGGTCCTCTGTCCCCCGGACTGCCTCACATCACCACCTTTACCATCACCCCCTTCTTGGAGCCACCACCATCCTGTGCCCCCCTCCCCACACTAGCCAGCATGAACTTTCCAAAATGACAGTCGGATTGTCACTGTCACGCACACCTTTCAGTAGCTTCCTGCTGTGAGTTCTTTCTGAAGGCCCCGCCCTTTGAGACCTGTCTCTTCCTTCTCTAACCAGGTTTCCTCCCAGGCCACACTGCCTGCCTTTCCCTTTCCAGCTGGAGCTTGCAGCCAGGGGACCTTGTCATTGTTTTCTCGATCTCATGCCCTTTCTCCCACTGATCTGACTCACCTCTCCCTTCAGCCTCAGCTCACCTATCTCTTTGGAGCGCACCACCCCCAGGCCCTCCAACCCTCTGTGGGAATTTCAGAGTCTCCAGAAGAATTCTGGTCCCCTGGGCCACAGCCTCACTGGCCGTGTTGCCTAAGAGAGAGGTACCATGTGTCCCAGGCCGTGAGTGAGGCTGGAGCTTCAGGCATGTGGATCTGGTGTCCCTGAATGTGCCCCTTGCAGGCAGAGACAGTGTTTCTGTTGTCATGGACACCATCCTTGTGCCTCTGCACCAGGTGTCATGTGCCACTTTTCTATGCAGCGTCTCACTTACCCTCCCTGAGAGTGACAGGACTGTCCTTGTCCTGTTGTAGGGGCAACATGCCCCCAGGCCAGGACACCCAAGAGGAGAAGCAGAGGAGGCTGCTCAGGCCCAAGGCCTCTCTCAGAACCACTCTGCCCACTCCCAGCCTAGCAGGGAGGCCTTTCACTGACTGAGCCGCAGCAGATGCCTGACTGCCCTCCAGCTCCGGGGACACCTGTAGCAGCTGGGCCTGGCCTGGGGCTCCACCACATGTGTTCTGTCTCGGCACTCCACTGGGGACCACGATGATGTGAGACTCACACTGCAGTTTCCTGTTATGAAATTAGCTCCCTGGAGTCTCAGGAATAACTGGCCTGCTGGCGGTGGGGGCTCTTGCATGTATGTCTGCATGCATGTGTGTGTGCATGTGTGTATGTATGCGTGGGTGTGTGTGTGTGCATGTGTGTATATATGCATGGGTGTGTATGTGTGCACGTATGTGTGTGTGTGAGCATGTGTATATGTGTGTGTGAGCATGTGTGTATATGTATGTGTGTGTGCATGTGTATATATGTGTGGGCATGTGTGTGCACATGTGTATGTGTGTGTGTGTGCGTGGGCATATGTGTGTGTGTGAGTATGTGTGGGGGGGCGGGGCTGTGCGACAGCTCCTCTGGGACCTAGGGGGTCTGTGCAGAGAGAGGAGGCAGGCTTTACTCTGTCTTTTTAAAAAGACAGCATCAGGGCTTGCCTAAGCACTTTGGAAACTCAAAGGCCCAACTCTGTGACCCTACCCCGTGGCTCGATCTCAGCAGTTTCAGTACATTTGTCGATAAAACAGGGACAGGAATTATTCCTCATTCTCAGGCTCCCTCTGAAAATTAGAATGCACAGCCAATGCTCAGGGCAGCCCCACCAAGAGAGAGCAGGGATGAGGTGTGCATACTGCAGGGAACTAGGTGGGTGACAGGGGACCCTAGAGTCCAGCTTCTGGACACCAGCTTGGGTAGGGAGTCTGGAGGAGCACAGGGAGAAGCCAGCAAGAGCAGTGGTGAGCAAGCTTTCCTTGTGGAGGGAGAGCTCCCTGCAGCCGAGTACAGAATACCCCCAGCCCCAGGGGTGTACTCAGCCAGGGACCTTGTGCAAGCTGCTAACCTCCCCTAGCTGTCCTGCTCCTGCCTGGCTCCCTCAGGTCCTGTGATGTGACTTAGGCCTGAGAAGCCTGTTCAGTGACAGGAGGGGCTGCAACTCCCATGGCTGAGTCTGAGCTCTCTTCAGGCCTGAGTGGCTGGGTGTGGGCCTCTCTGAGGGGCCTGCCTTTTCACCCTGGAGCTTTTCTGGCCATGGGTGACAGAGAGCACAGCCTCCAGGGATGCTGCAGGTTCTGTGGAAGCTGGAGAGGAGCAGGGGCTTCAGAGCCCTGCCCATGGCTGCAGAGACAGTGGGCACCAACCTCTTCCGGACTCGCCCTCTGCAGCCCACTGCATCCAGGGCAGAGAGGTATCAAGGGTCCATGGAGGGCTGGCCAGGGGCATAGCTGGAGTCACATATGGTCCTTTTGTCCCTGTAGGCGGGCTGCAGTTCACCTGCTGTCTTCTCTAGGAGGCTGTGCCATGCAACACCGAGGTGGCTCATTACCTGAAGCCTCTTCAGGTGCCCCTGGATTGGGCTTGGGCCTTCGGGAAGCATCAATGGCCAGAAAGGTTCTCCCACCTTGAGAAGTGCAGGTCCTTGGGTAGGAATGGCCCCTGCCCTCCTTAGAGTGTGGATGGGGACCCTGCCTCGCCCTATCCTCCCAGCTGTTTGGCCACAGCTGTCTCATGGGAGCAGCTTCGGCTCTGTCTGCCCCAGGGGCCACCCAAGTCCCAGTGGCAGTGCCGTATGGAAGGACTGAAGTGATAAAGCCTTAAACCCAATAAACGCAGCGACCTCGGGAGGTTATTTTGACCTCCATGTCCTGTCAGCCTGTTGTGCGGCTTGGGCTGGGCTCAGTGTCTCCGAGTAAGGAGACGGCAGAACAGTTTGCTCCCTGGTGAGCTGCAGCTCCACAGTCCATGCCCATGGACACTCCTGGTCTCTGGCTGTGGGCTGCTGCTTGGTTTCCCTTTCGGTGAAATGAGGCACTGGTGGTGAGTATGCTAGTGTCTGTTCCCTATACTTTTCTATAGTTTTAAAACTTCAAGCATTAAAAAAACTCACAAAGGAAAAGCAAGGGAATTAGCTGGAGGGAGAAAGGTGAGTGGAGTTGGAGAGGGTGGCAGCCTCTTCTGCACTAGGACAGTGCAGGCCCCTGGGCCTGCTCTAAGCCTCTGCCAGGCCTGAGATTGGGGTTCACACTCACAAACCTGTCTCCTCCCTTAGAAGACGGCCCAGTGGGGAGTCCTGGATTCTGGCCTTGGTCTCTTCCTGGAGCCCACTTGCTTGGGCCCTGCAGGCCCTTACCTTGGGTTTCCCTCTGGCCTCTGGGAAGCCCCTCTGGTCTCCAGCTCACCCTGGTCCAGGAAGCTGCTTGGGGTCCTTGCAGCTGGGGGCCCAGTCAGAGGTCAGCCCTGTCCACTCCCACCCATGCCCCACTCCAGCACTCAGGCCAGCTCTGAGCTCCACATCACCCTCGGCACCCCATGTCTGGGTTGGATGAGAAGTCAGGTTTACATCAGAGCTATAAAAATAACAGCACACTGATATCACATGCTTAGAACTCACCTGGCTGCTCTCTCTGATCTTCTATTTACCGTTCCCACCACCGTCCATGAGAGCGGACAGCATGAGACCCGCAGAGGGGCCAGGGACAACTGCGGCTCCCACCTGGCTCTCCTCCTTCCCACCTGGTGAGAGTGCAGCAGGAGCACAGGCCAGGCAGAGTGTGCAGCCCAGACCCCAGCTCATCCCACTGACAAAGGAGTGTGTGTCCAGACCCCAGGGAACTGCACCCTCCATGAAGCCCCAGTCCCAAGGCCACACCTTCTGGAGGGCCACACCTCCAGCTCCCTTGGGTGCCTGAAGATGGTCGCCAGGAGGTACATGGCTTCAGGCTATCAGCACATATGTGCAGAGCTAGGAGTGGGTCAGTGGCAGTCGAGGAGCGGGGGTGCCTTTGAGGGCCTCCTGCTCCTGGCCAAGGGCCCAGTGATCCTCCCGAAGCACTCGATCACCTGAGCACATTGGCTCTTGGCACCTGCCAGGCTCATGCAGGCATGAGCAACATCAGGTAGTAGCACAGGGCCTGGGGTCGGGGGCTCAGGAGCCATTCCAGCAACTCTGGCTAGGTGTCCATAGGAGACAGCCCTCCTGGTAGGAGTCCACGTGTTCCAGGGACTTCTGCTCATCCTGGACCAGCCTCCAGACCCTTTTCTCCTGCTGTCCCAAAGCTGGCTGTAAATGCTGGTGGATGTTCCAGAAGGGTACTCATCCTAAACAACTCTGTTCTCAGCTTCCAGGTGGTGACCACCAGCCATGGTCTCCCTGGTCCCTAAAGCTCAGCTTGCTGTTTTTAGATGAGAGCCCCTCCTGCAACATGACACCTCTGCTTTCCTTCCAGATCATGCTGCTGCACCTCTGGCCTCAACCCCGGGGACATCAGTGGCCCACACAAGGGCCTCTCTTTGTGCTCTTGCACAGCTCTCCTTTTCTACTACGTGACTTTTATGTCTTTCAACCCTTCCCTGTGCAAACGTTCCACATCCCACATTTTTTTTCTTAAGTACGAATTCTGCACATTACTGCTTGCAGCTTAGTATTGAATTCTGATATAGCCTTCCTGACATATCCCATGTGTTGATTGGACCCCCTTGCCTTTAGAGTGCTAAGCAGCTGAACCCAGATCCCAACCCAGAGCCCCCTATAGTTCCTGTGAGTTCCTTGCTTTCTTATACTTCTCTCTGCCTCCAATCCATGTCTCAGTCCCACCCTCATCTGTCCTGTATATAAAGTCCAAATCCTTCACTTAAAATAGTAACAACTGTATTATATAATTTGCATAGTAAAATGCATCCATTTTAAGTGGACAGTTCGATGCATTTTGACAAATGTCTACACCGGTATAACAACTGCCATCAAGATCCGGAATATTTCCAGCACTCTAGAAAGTTGCTTTGCAGTCAAGTTTCCTGTGGCAACCCTAGGTAACCACTGATCTGCTTTTGGTCACTGTAGTTTTGACTATTCTAGAATGTCAGATAATTCGCTGGCTTAATTTGCCCAACATCATGTTTCTGAGCTTCTTCCTTCTTGTGTGAGTCAGCACCTTGGTTCTTTCTATTGCTAAGCAGTATTCTGTTTAGTGGGCATATCACAGTTTGTTTCTCCATTCTCCTGTTGTGATACTTCTGGATTCATTTCAGTTTTTTTTTTTGTTCTTATGAATAAAGTTGCTATGAATATTCATGTATAAGTCTGTTTGATAATAAATTTTCACTTGTGTAAATACTCAGGAGTGAAACTGCTAGATTACATAGGGCTACATATATTCAGCTTTAGTAGATCCCGCCAACTGGGTTTCCATCATAGTTCTACCAACTTATACTTCCGCTGGCACTGCCTGAGAGTCCCAGCTGCTCCATGTCCCCGTTAACACTTGGCGTGGTCAACATTTCTAGTTTTAGCCATTGTATGGCTAAAGGGCTAGTAGTGGCTAGTAGCGGCATCTCCTTATGGTTTTAGTTTCCATTTCCTCCAATAACTCTCATAATTTTGAGCTTCATTTTGCTGGTTTTGTTTCAGGTTTAATTTCAACCTTCTGTCTCTTATTTCACTCCACGTAACCTCAGGGGTTGCACCCTTTCCAAAGCATGAACCTCAACTGTGAGACCTGCCTTCGTGGGTGCAGATCCCCAGTGGTACATCTCTGCTCCTTGCTCATTCTACTCCTTGCCTAAGGAGGAGCTGTGCTGCCCTAGGCTCCTTGGTATTCAGGAGAGAAAAGTCTCCTTCTTTTTGTTTCATTATAGTCATTTCATCTTTTCCTTAGCTCAGCTGGTTTCCTCATTGCTGTCAGTCGTCGAATTCATTTTTATCTTTTACTTCAAAAACTGTTTTTAAAATTGTGGTAAATATATATAACATAAAATAGCCATTTTGACCATTTGTAAGTGTACAGTTCAATGGTGTTAAGTACATTATTCGCATTGTTGCACACCAACACCATCACTCATCTCTGAACTTTTCCATCTTCCCAAACTGATACTCTATACTCATTAAACAATAACTCCTCATTCTCCCATCTGCCAGCCCCTTCTATTTTCTGTCTCTGTAAATTTGACTACTCTAGGCACCTCATGTAAGTGGAGTTGTGCAGTATTTGTCTTTTTGCATCTTGCTTATTTCACTTAGCATAATGTCTTCAAGGTTTATTCATGTTGTGGCATATATCAGAATTTATTTTTTTAAGGCTGAATAATATTCCATCATACAGCAATTTCATATTTCCTGTATCCATTCATCTATTAATGAACCCTTGGGTTGCTTTCATCTTTTGATTATTGTGAATAACACTGCTATGAGCATAGGTGTACAAAAACCTGATCAAGTCCTTACTTTTAATTCTTTTGAGTATATGCCCAGAAGACGAATTGCTGGATCATATGGTAATTCTTGGAGAAGCTGGAGGGTGGGGAATTGCTATACTGTTTTCCACAGCAGTTGTAACATTTTACATCCTAACAGTTCATATGGGTTTTAATTTCTCCAAATTCTTTATTATTATTATTTTTTTATTACATTTTAGGTTTTGGAGTACATGTGAAGAACATGCAAGATTGTTGCATAGGTACACACATGGCAGTGTGATTTGCTGCCTTCCTCCCCTTCACCTACATCTGGTATTTCTCCCCATGCTATCTCTCCCCACCTCCCCACCCTCCGTCCCTCCCCCAATTTCTCCAAATTCTTAACAACACTTGCTATTTTCATTATTGCCTTTTAAAAAGTAGCCAACATAATGGATATGAGATAGTATCTCATTGTGGTTTTGATTTGCATTTCCCTAATGATTAGTGATGTTTGGCGTAGTAACCACAAATAAAATATCTGTAGAATCCATACAGAAGGAAATGAGAAGGTATTCAAAAGATGTCAATGCAAAAAGTCAACTAAGCACAAAGGGAGGCAGGAAGGGAGAAAATGAAGAACAAAAAAGCTATAAGACATACAGAAAACAAACTACAAAACAGCAATAGTAAGTCCGTCTGTATTATTAATTACATTAATTAAATGTAAATGGATTAACCTCCCCATCAAAAGACCTAGAGTGGCAGAATGGATTAAAAGAAAAACTGATCCAACTGTATGCTGTCTATAAGATACTAGATTTAAGGGTACAGGACATGCATAGGTTGACAGTAAAAAATGGGAAAATATTTCATGGAAATATTAACTAAAAGGAGCATGCGTGGTTATATTAATGCCAGCTAAGATAAACTTTAAGCTTGCAGTTGTTACAAGAGACAAAAATGGACATGATGTAATGATAGAAGGGTCAATTCAACAAAAAGGTATAATGATTATAAATATGTATGTGCCATACATCAGGGCTGCCTTCTCATTTTTTTTGGTACGTATTCCATAGATATTATCTTTGGTGTCACTATGTGAATTACATAAAACTTAAAGTTATTACAATCTACTTTAAACTGATAAAAACAACTTCAATTGAATTCAAAAACTCTACAACCTATGGCTCTCCCATTTTTATGTTATTGATGTATGTTGCAAATTACATCTTTATATATTATGTTCTTATTAACATAGATTCATCATTATTTTATATGCTTTTGTATTATAAACTCTATACAAAAATAAAATGTTGAGTTACAAACCAAAATTATAATAATACTGGTTTTTATATTTGTCTGTGTATTTACCTTTATTGCATAACTTTATATTTTTGTATGGCTTTGAGTTACTATTTTGCATCCTTTAATTTCAACTTAAATAATTTCTTTTAATATTTTTATAGGGTAAGTCTAGTGGTAACAATCTCCATCAGCTTTGTTTATCTGAGAATATCTTAATTTATCCCTCATTTGAAAGGAGAGTTGTTCTAGGTATAGAATGCTCAGCTGACAGCTTTTTCTTTCTTTTAGCACTTTAAATATATCACTGCATTGCTTTCTGGTCTTCAGGGCTTCTACTGAGAAATTCCTTGCTAATTTTAATGTGGTTCCCTTGTATTTAGTGAGTCACCTTTCTCTTGATGCTTTCAAGACCCTCCCTTTGGCATTGTCTTTGATTTGATTATACTGTGTTTATAAACTGTGTGATTATAGTGGCTTGATTATAGGGTGTCTTTCTGTGGGCTTGTTTGGGCTTATCCTAACAAAGTTTGTTGAACTTCTTGTATTTTTATATCAATTTCTTTGGATATAAAAGCTTGGCAAGTTTTTGGCTGTAACTTTTTCAAATAAACTCTTACCCTTTTCCTTCTCTCCTCATTCTGAGACTACTATTATGCATACATTGGTCAGCTTTATGGTGTTCCATAAATCTCTTAGGCTCTGTTTACTTTTCTTCATTCTTTTTTATTTTTGCTCCACAGACTAGTCTTAAGTGCCCTTTCTTCAAGTTCCCACCTGTTTAAATCTAGTGTTGAAACTTCTAGTGAATTTGTCAATTCATTATTGCATTTTTCAACTCTAGAATTTCTGTTTTGTTTTGTCAATATTAACATTGTGGTTGTATATAAATTTCTTGAATCTTTTTAGTTGAATCTGTGTTTTCTTTAACTCTTTGAAATTTATAGAATTTAAATTTCTTGAATCTTTTTACTTGAATCTGTGTTTTCTTTAACTCTTTGAAATTTATAGAATTTAAATTTATATTTATAGAATTTAAATTTATAGAATTTATAGAACTCTTAAACTCTTTGATATTTATAGAATTGCTTTGAATTATTTGTCTAGTATGTCCAATGCCCAGGCTTCTTCAAAGACAGTTTATGCCAATTTATTTTATTCCTTTGAATGAGCTATTTTTTTTTGTTTCTTTGTATGCCTTGTAATTTTTTGTTGTTGAAAATTGGGCATTTGAAAAACAGTCACCTCTTTCTGTCTTTTCAGACTGACTCTTTACCAGGGCAATCATTTTCTGCTTGATTGGGTGTGCTCTGATACTTAAGATCCGTCAGATGTGAAAGTTTCTTAGGTATTTTTTGAGCATACATCTTGTCTGGGCCTGTGCGTGTGCTTCTGCACCCCCACCCTCAATTTTATCTGTATACACAGTGGCTTTTGAGTGTCTTAATTTTCCAGAGTCTCACCCTAGTTTTCCTTGGACCTTAGATGTTCTATTGTATGTATCCACCTATAATCATTTTACCCCAGGTGTCTATGGGTCTGTAGTCTCCCTGAAACTTTTATGGGCAATGCCCATTGCTTTTTTCCCCACTTGTGTCCCGAGTTTTGCCACTTTTCCCTGCCTGAGATGTGATTTAGGCATGGAAGAGAGCAGTTATTCACGCAGCCACTACACAGGTTAGAACATTGCAACTAAGATCTGCTCTGCTCTCTTCAATTTGGGGAGGAAACAGAATTGGGCTGCTGCCTCCTCCAGACCAAACAGTGCTGTGCCAAGAAGGGAGTGAGGCAAGAACGTGTAAAAATGCCAGAAAACTTTCTAGTCTTTTGAATATGGCTATTGTGGACCCTTTGCTGCTCTCCAACATACCTCTAAAGTTTTAAAAGCCAGTTTCTGACTGTTTTTTGATGGTTCTATGGGGGAATGAAGGCTTGGAACTTCCTACTCTGCCATTTTGGCAACATCACTACTCCCAAGAAGTATTTTTAATTTTACATTTTATTGGGAACATCAAATGGGTGGTTTCTGAGATTTATTTCTTCTGTGGTTTAAATAATTGCGGCCCCTCCACAGTTCATATTAAAATTTAATCCCCAGTGCCGTAGTATTGGTAGGTGATTCAGCCATAAGGGCTCTGACTTCATGAGTGGGATTAGGTGCTCTTATAAGAGGGTTTGACAGACTAAAGTAGTATAATTGGATTGTTTAAAACACAAAGGATAAATGCTTGAGTTGATAGATACCCTATTTACCCCTGATATGATTATTACACACTGCATGCCTATATCAAAATATCTCATTGAACCCATAAATATACATACCTACTATTTACACTTGTTATGTACCCATAAAAGTAAAAAATTTAAAAAAAGAGCTTGTTGGAACGATTTCACCTTTTTTGCCTTTCTGCCTTCTGCCATTGAGGACAAAGCACTCAAGAAACCATCTTAGAAACAGAGAACAGCCCTTACGGGACAGCCAATCTGCTAATGCTTTGAGCTTGAATTTCCCAGCCTCTAGAACTGTGAAAAAATTCTGTTCTTTATAAAGTATCCAGTCAGTGATGTTGTTATAGCAGCTCAAATGGACTAAGACCATTTCTGTTTCCCATGGTAAATCATTTTCATCACTCTTCATCTATCTTTTGAGGAGTGTGTGTTTTTATTTTTCTTTGCAAAGCCTTTCTCTTTCTCATATCTGCTGTTTCCATTGACCTAGCCTTGAATTGCAAGGGCTCTACGAAAGCCTGACATTTGCCTCAAACAAGTATGGCAGTTCGTTACATCATTGCTTCTCCTTGCTGTCCACCCAAATAACAACAGAAGCCTCTGCTTAGAGTGTTACATGGCCTAAGGGTCTCACAATCAACTCAGAGCCCAGGATGGAGGAGATGGTTCTAGTCAGTTCCAACAGGGTGTTTTGTCTTTGTACAGGGGAATTTCTTCCTTGAACCTATTTTTCTTATTAATTTTCTACTTGGACTAGTCCATCCCTTGTCTGTCTAGCCTGCCTCATGGACTACTGCCCATGCCTCAGGAAGAGTGTTGCCCTGGCTCCACTGCCCTGGTCTGTTTCGAGACCTGCTGACCCTCAGTGCCAAGAGGCTCCGTGTGTCATGCCCTCATCATCTGCACCATCCTCTACAGCCAGGTTATCCCTGGGCCTTTCTCAGGCCCCTGCAGTTTCTTCCCCCATGTCTGTACTTGCTCAGCAAGGAGGGTTGCAAGTTTCCTTCAGGCTGCTTTTTGCCTGCACTGTAACTTTTGGAAGTGACTCTGCATGTGGCATGTAAATGGTGCCCTGTTGGATTTCCAAATGGCTGCAGGTTTCTCCTTCCTTTTCTATTTCTGGAGTCATTTGGGTCAGCATTTGGGAGGGGCAGTTAGATGCTCATGCTCAAGTATTCTCTTACCTGAATGCTCATTAGATACTTTAGACTGAAGATTGCGATAATGCCACTTGTGTTTTGCACTTAGGTTGGAAGGAAATTGCAGAGGGTGTGACTAGAGGCAGGGAATCAATGTGAGGGTTCATGAGGGCCTAAATTGGGCAGCACAGTGTCAGGGCAGAAGGTGGGTGAAGAGACTGCACACTAGAGGGATTATGGGAGTAAAGTTAAAGGGGCTTCATTTTATGGAGTGTAAGGGACAGGGAGGGGTCAAGGAGCCTGACTCCAGCCCAGGCGGGCTCAGGGGTTAAGGCTGCGATTCTTGCCACCATAACAGTGGGAAGGAGCTGTTCTTGTAGCTTCTAACAAACACTCAACATGGACAGAAAAAGATTCCAGGGAACCAGCTTCATCCTTGGCCCCTGGCTGGCTCTACCCCCTAGAACGTTTCTTGACTCACACTTGTTCATTCTCCCCTTCATTCTCACCCGTGCTCCTGCAAGGTCCTCTGCACACTGTGCCTGTCCAGAGCCAGAGGCACTACCCACAGCCACATCCTCCATGACATCGTCTCCTCTGATGGCCTTGCAAGAAGTAATCTGATCTCAGACGGCATCTCATCTACACTCCTGTGCATCTCAGAGCAGCATCTTCAGAAATACACCTAAGGAATATCAGTTAGTGTGTTCAAGTTCAGATAATATTTTACAAGTAGTATAATCACCTTCAGAAAAACAAAGTTGCCCTGATGAGGTAGGAAAAACAGACAGGTCAGTGGAGCACTAGCAGGTGCACTACCAGATAAAGCCAGTGGGTTGTGAGCTCTGGGAGAAGATGTATGCTACTGTCTCACACACCTGAGCAGCAAACCAACAGCCATTTGGGTTAGCACTGACAAAGGCCTGAGCGAAGTCAGACAAGGTGTGGATGGTGCACCTGATCCAGGGGAAGGAGCACAGGGGGCTGCCTGGGGGTCAGACCCACGGAGCCTGGTTTGTTTCACTGTATAGACCCAAGCATTGGCATCTGAGACTTCTGGGGCAATCAGACCCCACAGGTCATTGGAACATCTCTGTGAGTGGACCCAAGCCCTGCACTCTTCCTGCAGGGCCTGTGACTTGAACTGGGCAGTGCCACTGCGTTGGGCCGTGCCTCCAACAGGCCTCTTCTCTGTCCTTTCTGCTGCCAAGGAGGGTGCCAGGTCCTGGCCTTCCACAGCCCTAGGTGACCTGTGAGTGGCTCTGTGCTAGGCCAGACTCTGAGCCCTGGGGTTGTGGAGCCTGTAGATCTGGGGCTGCCTTCTGGGGCCACTGCACATGTGTGTGTGCATGCATGTAGTACATGCATGACCACAGAGGAGCGTCTGCAGAGGAAGGGGCGGCACTTGAAAGAGAAACAAGGATCCTTTTGCCAGAGCCCGAGCTGATTCCTGGCCTCAGATGGCACCAAGGAGCAGTGGGTACCTGAGTGCCCTGGGGACAGCACCCACAGGGTTCTGTGCTTCTCCTCAAAAGGGAAGAAGGACAGGGCAGTGCAGCAGCACTAATCCACTCCAGGAAGGAGGGGCTTTCTGAGCATTTAGTTTTCATGTAGTAGATAATGTTCTTCTTCCCATTTTCTAGATAGAGTTGTTGCCTGCAGAGCAGCGAACCTGCCTGAGGTCGCAGGGAGCTGAGAGTTCCAAAGTCACTGAGCTTAGCTGCCGTGCTGGCAGCTTCACATGCCTCCAGATAGGTTTGGGGGACTGCCCCCAGGCCTGGGCCTCAGCTCTAGAGGTGCCCCTGGAGCAGGTTTGGCCAGGACGAGCCAGCTGGGCACAAGGCCAAACTGGATGGGCATGCTTTGGCCCAGATGACTAGGGCCTTACACAAAGGGAGGCCATTCAGAGAAAGCCCAACACAAAACAACAAGCCTTATAATTTCAAGGAATCACAAGAGGCAGGTGTACACTCCATTCTTTGGCAAAATCCACAAATAAAGCATGGGCATTGTCATGCAGCTGCCAGAGAGGATCTTAGGCATGGTGGCAGCTTGGTGGGATGCAAAGAAGGTGACGGCCACAGGGCTGGGGAGGGACTGCGTGATGGAGGGGGACCTCGAGTGCCCACTGTACGCTGGTGTGTGTATGGACATGTGTGTGCATGTACGTGCGCATATGTATGTGTACACATGCATGTGCGTGTGTGTGTGCATGTGTGTGGACACGCATGCGTGTGGGGAGCATGACAGCAGGGCACCGTGCCTGTCAGAGTCACATGCTGTGACTCTCTGAACCGTCCTTAATGAAGAGACATGATAAGGAAATGAGATGTGTGATCTCGAGTCAGATCCTGCATTACGGGAAAAAAAGAGCTCTGAAGGACACACGGGGTTGAGACAGTGATGAAATTTGAATATGGACTTTATATTAGAAAACAGTATTGCATCACAGTTAAATTTCCTCATTTTGATTATGATGTTGTGTCCCGGAAAGAGAAACTCCTTGTCTTGTTAACAATGGGCGAATCTTTAAGTACAGGGCCCACGGGAATCCATTGTCCTGCGCTTACAACTCCTCAGTAGGTTTGATGTTATTTTCAAAATAAAAAGTGCCTGTTATACTTCTTGCAATGCAATTCGTGTGATTTACAGAGAGGAAAGGGAGAGGAGCGAGACTGGTGGTGTTGGCCTGGCGGAGGACTCCCTCGGGAAGGGAGGAGGGGCCGGCGCCAAGCTGGCCTTCCCGCTGGCGCAAGAGGTGTGGAGGCCGCTGAGAGCTCTTAAGTGTGAAGCTGGAGGCGGAGGTCAATTGAAAATCGATGGTGCGGAAGGAGCAGGTTGGCTGCAGCGGCTCCCTCCCGCCCCGGCGCCCCAGGCGGTGGAGGAGGGGCCGAGCCGCGCGACGCAGAGCAGCCTGCTCTCGGCAGCGTCCCGGACCTGGATCCCGACCAGGGGCGAAAGAGCAGCTGTGTCCTCCGTCTGCCCCGGCAACAAGTCTGCCTCCGGCCAGTCTCACCTGCTCGGCCTCCGCTCGCTAGTCAGCAAGGTGGGTCACCCTGCCGGCTCTGCGCACCGTGGGGATGGCAAGGTTAGAAGCTGCACTGTCCCCGGCTGTATCTCTGCGCCCTCAGGGCGCCCGGCCAGTAAGTCCTCAGCAAATACTCAGTGGGTGATCGATGCGTTTATTCAGCAAATAGTTGTTGGGTGATGGTGCCAGGCCCCAACCCCAAAACTGAACAGTCATGGTGGCGGGGGAAGGGTTCCTTTCTCCTGAGGTCCCAGTGACACAGAAATCAGCCAAGGTAGACAGGCAGAGGAGCAGGCACCGGGTTCAGTGCTGGGGGGCGTCCACGCTGGAATTCTTAACGATTCAATGTGTGAACTTGTTAAGTGAAGCCCTGGACCCTCTGAGCAGTGGGGATGTATGGATAAATGTGAGCCCGTCCTCATCATGCCAAGGCCCCAGCACGGGATTCCTGGCGGAGCTCAGCCAGCTGTTGAGCGTGGCCAACAGGTGCTGTCCTGCCTGAGCACGGTGGGGCAGAGGCTCCTAAGAAACACAGAGCAGCCCTGGGCGTCCTGGCTCTGTCGCCTCCCTGTACTGCACAAGCACCGACGCTGAGGATGACATGGAAAGAGAGGGAAAGCACCGCCCCCCCACCCCCGCAAGCTGAAGTCGAGAGGGTTGGTACAATGTGCCTGTACCAGGAAGTGAAAATCAATCAGGTGAGTTAGTTCTGTGAAGTATTTACGCTTCTCTGAAAAGGACAAAATACACATGCATGTACGAGTTACTGAAATTTTGGTGTTTCTGCATGAGTTAAATGCTCTTACACAGCATTTATGTTTAAAGCTGGCATTGAACGATATAAAGATGAATGGTAAATTTTATTTTACCATTAAAATTTAAATTTTAATGTTTTCTATACTTTAACATTTCAAATTTTCTTGACTAGAATGCCATTAAATAGCAAACAAAAGTGTCACAACACATCAAGAGAGACTGCGAAGGAAAGGGGAAGCTTTGCTAACCACACATTGAATGACGTTCTTCATTCTGCTCCCTGTGGTGGAGTGGTGGCAGGGCCATGGCAGGTGCCGAGGGCAGGTGGAGGAGAAGGGATCAGAGGGGAGGCTGTGAGAAGGGTAGTCTGTGTGGTCTCGGCAGGATGGTGGCCGCCCACAGGTGTGGTTACTGTAGGTAGGTGGGGGAGGGTGAAAGCAGACCATTCCAGTGTGCCATTTGGTGCCCTCCCAGGGTCAGCCTGGCAGGAAGGGAGCAAGCCCTTACCCGCTGTCAACCAGACCAGTTTTAGTCATCAGGCTTCCAGATAACAAAAGTTTTGAGGCCAAGAAGTGTGTAGGGGGTGATGCCTGGGAGTTTAGGGCTGTCCCCCAGCCTTGCCAGCCTGCACCCAAGAGCTATGAGAGTGGAGGTGCCCCTCCCCCAGGGTCTACTGAACTGTGGTTCTGGGAGATGATTTGATTTCCAGCTGTTGGCCCCAACTCTCTCACCAAGCCCTGAGGTGGCCTCCTTTTACTCATTAGCCTTGCTGTGCAGCCCTAGTTGGAAGATGATTGCCCTGACCTGTCTGGTGTGTGGGGAGCACTGCCGTCCACTTCAAAGTGACGATGATTAAAGGCTGAGCCGGTGGTGATGGAAGAGGTTCCATTAGCTCCGAAGCAAATGGCTCTCAGCTTCCCGCCCTATTCCCTTACCCCAGGTCCTCCACAAGGGCCCCGGGCAGGCTGCTGGGGGAGGCACCAATAAATGGAAATGTGTGAGCCAGTCCAGGTGTGACGGCCCTGTGGCATTGCCTTTAGAGTCTCCAGGGTCCCTCTGAAAACTTGAACCTTGTGGGAAAGGAGTTCTGTCCCAGGTTGGGACTAGAGAGTATTTGAGCTGAAGAGTCAGGATGTCAAAGAGACCCACACTTCCCAAGACTGGTCTTCCCACCTGCAGCCATGCACTCACATTGTCCCTGCAGAGGGTTGCCTGCACCATG
>NW_022438326.1:0-6158 GCF_009761245.1 Sapajus apella
CGCTGAATCTAAACATAGATGCAACGTCCTAAGGTAACGAACACAAAGCAGAGGAGTTTGAACTAGACTTTTCTCCTGTGTTTTAAACGCAGTCTTACTGCTACATCTTAAATGCCGGGGCAAAGCTGGAAATATCTGTTTCCAGATTCCCCAAAGAAAAGATTTCAGAACCTCTGCACACACAAATCAATTTAACTCCATAAGATGATTCTATAGCTTCACAACCATTCTGCTAGATTGCTGCATTTTTGTTTTAAAGCAAGATATTTCTCATTACAGCCTTTAGTCTCAGTCACTCTGGAACATCCAAACGCAGATTTTAGAAGAAACGTTTTTGTAACTCGCTGAATCTAAACATAGATGCAACTTCCTAAGGTGAACGAACACAAAGCAGAGCAGTTTGAAAGAGACTTTTCTCCAGTGTTTTAAACGCAGTCTTACTGCTTGGTCTTAAATGCCTGGGAAAGGCTGGAAATATCTGTTTCCAGATTCTCCAAAGAAAAAATTAAAGAAACTCTGCACCCACACATCAATTTAAATAAATAGGATGATTTTACAGCTTGACAGGCATTCTGCTAGATTGCTGCGTTTTTGTTTTAGAGCAATATATTTCTCATTACATCTTTAAGAATCAGTCACTCTGGAATATCCAAATGCAGATTTTAGTAGAAACGTTTTTCCAACTCGCTGAATCTAAGCATACATGGAACTTCCTAAGGTGAACGAAAACAAAGCAGAGCAGTTTGAAATAGACGTTGCTTCTGGGTTTTGAAAGCAGTCTTACTGGTAGTTCTCTTATGCTTGTATATGGCTGCAAATATCTGTTTCCAGATTCTGAAAGCAAAGGATTTCTGAACTGCTGCAAACACATATCAGTTTAACTCTGTAAGTTGATTGTACAGCTTGGCAACCATTGTGCTAGATAGCTGCGTTTTTGTTTTAGAGCAAGATGATTCAGTTTACTGCCTACAGGCTCCTTCACACTGGAATATCCAAACGCTGCTTTTAGAAGAAACGTGTTTCTAACTGGCTGAATCTAAACATAGATGCAACTTCCTAAGTTGAACGAACACAAAGCAGAGCAGTTTGAACTAGATGTTTCTTCTGTGTTTTCAACGCAGTCATACTGCTAGTTCTTAGAATCCTGTGTATGGCTGTAAATATCTGTTTCTAGATTCTGCAGCGAAAGGATTTCTGAACTACTGCACACACACGTCAGTTTAACTCTGTAAGAAGATTGTACAGCTTGACAACCATTCTGCTACGTAGCTGCGTTTTTTTTTTAGAGCAAGATATTTCTCATTACGGCCTTTAGTCTCAGTCATTCTGGAATATCCAAACGCATCTTTTAGAATAAACGTGTTTCTAACTCGCTGAATCTAAACATAGATGCAGCTTCCTAAGGTGAACAAACACAAAGCAGAGCAGGTTGAACTAGATGTTTCTCCTGTGTTTTAAACGCAGTCTTACTGCTAGGTCTCATAAGCCTGTTTGTGGCTGTAAGTATCTGTTTCCAGATTATCCAAAGAAAGGATTTCTGAACTACTGCACACACACGTCAGTTTAACTCTGTAAGAAGATTGTACAGCTTGACAACCATTCTGGTAGATAGCTCCCTTTTTGTTTTAGAGCAAGATATTTCTCTTTACGGCCTTTAGTCTCAGTCATTCTGGAATATCCAAACGCAGCTTTTAGAAGAAGCGTGTTTCTAACTCGCTGAATGTAAACATAGATGCAACTTCTTAAGCTGAAGGAACACAAAGCAGAGCACTTTGAACTAGACTTTTCTCCTGTGTTTTAAACGCAGTCTTACTGCTAGGTCTTAAATGCTTGGCCAAGGCTGGAAATATCTGTTTCTAGATTCCCCAAAGAAAAGATTTCAGAACTTCTGCACACACAAATCAATTTATATCCCTAAGATGATTCTACAGCTTCACAACCATTCTGCTAGATAGCTGCGTTATTGTTTTAGACCAAGATATTTCTCATTACGGCCTTTAGTCTCAGTCATTCTGGAATATCAAAACGCAGCTTTTAGTAGAAACGTGTTTCTAACTCGCTGAAACTAAACATAGATGCAACTTCCTAAGGTGAACGAACACAAAGCAGAGTAGATTGAACTAGACGTTTCTCCTGGGTTTTAAACGCAGTCTTACTGGGCGTTCTCATATGCCTGTATATGGCTGGCAATATCTGTTTCCAGATTCTCGAAGCAAAGGATTTCTGAACTGCTGGAAACACACATCAGTTTAACTGTGTATGTTGAATGTACAGCTTGTCAAGCATTCTGCTAGATAGGTGCGTTTTGGTTTTAGAACAAGATGTTTCTGTTTACGGCCTATAGGCTCTTTCACACTGGAATATCCAAACGCTGCTTTTAGGAGAAACGTGTTTCTAACTCGCTAAATCTAAACAAAGACGCAAATTCCTAAGGTGAACGAACACAAAGCAGAGCAGTTTGAAATAGACGTTTCTTCTGGGTTTTAAACACAGTCTTACTGGTGGTTCTTATAAGCCTGTATATGTCTGGAAATGTCTGTTTCCATATTCTCCAACGAAAGGATTTCTGAACTACTGCACACACACGTCAGTTTAACTCTGTAAGAAGATTGTACCGCTTGACAACCATTCTGCTAGATAGCTGCGTTTCTGTTTTAGAGCAAGATATTTCTCATTACGGCCTTTAGTCTCAGTCATTCAGGAATATCCAAACGCAGCTTTTAGAAGAAACGTGTTTCTAACGCGCTGAATCTAAACATAGATGCAACTTCCTAAAGTGAAGGAACACAAAGCAGAGCATTTTGAACTAGAAGTTTCTCCGGTGTTTTAAACGCAGACTTACTGCTGTCTTAAATGCCTGGGTAAGGCTGGAAATGTCTGTTTCCAGATTCCCCAAAGAAAAGATTTCAGAACCTCTGCACACACACATCAATTTAACTCCATAAGATGATTTTACAGGTGGACAAACATTCTGCTAGATAGCGGCATTTTTGTTTTAGAGCAATATATTTCTGATTACGGCCTGCAGGCTCTTTCACACTGGAATATCCAAACGCTGCTTTTAGAAGAAACGTGTTTCTAACTCGCTGAATCTAAACATAGATGCAACTTCCTAAGGTGAACGAACATAAAACAGAGCAGTTTGAACTGCATGTTTCCCCTGTGTTTTAAACGCAGTCTTACTGCTAGTTCATATAAGCCTGTATACCGCTGGAAATATCTGTTTCCAGATTTTCGAAGCAAAGGGTTTCTGAACTGCTGCAAACACACATCAGTTTAAATCTGTAAGTTGATTGTGCACCTTGACCACCATTCTGCTAGATAGCTGTGTTTTTGTTTTAGAGCAAGATGTTTCTGTTTACGGCCTACAGGCTCTTTCACACTGGAATATCCAAACGCTGCTTTTAGAAGAAACGTGTTACTAACTCGCTGAATCTAAACATACATGCAACTTCCTAAGGTGAACAACCACAAAGCAGAGCAGTTTGAAAGAGACTTTTCTCCAGCGTTTTAAACGCACTCTTACTGGTAGTTCTCATATGCCTGTAAATGGCTGGAAATATCTGTCTCCAGATTCTCGAAGCAAAGGATTTCTGAACAGCTGCAAACACATACCAGTTTCAATCTGTACGTTGATTGTACAGCTTGACAACCATTGTGCTAGATAGCTGCGTTTTCGTTTTAGAGTAAGATGTTTCTGATTACGGCCTACAGGCTCTTTCACACTGGAATATCCAAACGCTGCTTTTAGAAGAAACGTGTTTCTAACTAGCTGAATCTAAACATAGATGCAACTTCCTAAGGTGAACGAACACAAAGCAGAGCAGTTTTACCTAGATGTTTCTCATGTGTTTTAAACGCAGTCTTACTGCAAGTTCTTATAAGCCTGTATATGGCTGGAAATATCTGTTTCCCGATTCTCCAATGAAAGGATTTCTGAACTACTGCACAAACACGTCAGTTTAACTCTGTAAGAAGATTTTACAGCTTGACAACCATTCTGCTAGATAGCTGCGTTTTTGTTTTAGAGCAAGATTTTTCTCATTACGGCCTTTAGTCTCAATCATGGTGGAATATCCAAACGCAACTTTAGAAGAAACGTGCTTCTAACTCGCTGAACCTAAACATAGATGCAACTTCCTAAGGTGAAGGAACACAAAGCAGAGTACTTTGAACTAGACGTTTCTACTGTGTTTTAAACGCAGTCTTACTGCAAGGTCTTAAATGCTGGGGCAGGGCTGACAATATCTGTTTTCAGATTCCCCAAAGAACAGATTTCACAACCTCTGCACACACACATCAATTTAACTCGGTAAGATGATTTTACAGCTTGACAACCATTCTGCTAGATAGCTGCGTTTTTGTTTTATAGCAAGATGTTTCTCATTACAGCCTTTAGTCTGAGTCACTCTGGAATATCCAAACGCAGATTTTGGAAGAAACGTTTTTCTAACTCGCTGAATTTAAACATAGATGCAACTTCCTAAGGTGAACGAACACAAAGCAGAGCAGTTTGATATTGACATTTCTCCAGTGTTTTAAACGCAGTCTTACTGGTAGTTCTCATATGCCTGTATATGGCTGGAAATATCAGTTTCCAGATTCTCGAAGCAAAGGATTTCTGAACTGCTGCAAACACACATCAGTTTAACTCTGTGAGTTCATTGTGCAGCTTGACAACCATTCTGCTAGATAGCTCCGTTTTTGTTTTACAGCAAGATGTTTCTGTTTACGGCCTACAGGCTCTTTCACACTGGAATATCCAAACGCTGCTTTTAGAAGAAACGTGTTTCTAACTCGCTGAATCTAAACATAGATGCAACTTCCTAAGGTGAACGAACACAAAGCAGAGCAGTTTGAACTAGATGTTTCTGCTGTGTTTTAAATGCAGTCTTACTGCTAGGTCTTAAATGCCTGGGTAAGGCTGGAAATATCTGTTTCCAGATTCCCCAAAGAAAAGATTTCAGAACCTCTGCACACACACATCAATTTAACTCCATAAGATGATTTTATAGCTTGACAACCATTCTGCTAGATAGCTGCGTTTTTGTTTTAGAGTAAGACATTTCTCATTACAGCCTTAAGTCTCAGTCACTCTGGAATATCCAAAAGCAGATTTTAGAAGAAACGTTTTTCTAACTCGCTGAATCTAAATATGCATGGAACTTCCTAAGGTGAACGAACACAAAGCAAAGCCGTTTGAACTAGACGTTTCCCCTGGGTTTTAAACGCACTCTTACTTGTAAATCTCATATGCCTGTATATGGCTGGAAATATCTGTTTCCAGATTATCGAAAGAAAGGATTTCTGAACTACTGCAAACACACGACACTTTATCTGTGTAAGAAGACTGTACAGCTTAACAACCATTCTGCTAGATAGCTGCGTTTCTGTTTTAGAGCAAGATATTTCTCATTACGGCCTTTAGTCTCTGTCATTCTGGAATATCCAAACGCAGCTTTTAGAAGAAACGTGTTTCTAACTCGCTGAATCTAAACATAGATGCAACTTCTTAAGGTGAACGAACACAAAGCAGAGCAGTTTGAACTAGACGTTTCTCCTGTGTTTTAAACGCAGTCTTACTGCTAGGTCTTAAATGCCTGGGCAAGGCTGGAAATATCTGTTTCCAGATTCCCCAAAGAAAAGATTTCAGAACCTCTGCACACACACATCAATTTAACTCCATAAGATGATTTTACAGCTTGACAACCATTCTGCTAGACAGCGGCATTTTTGTTTTGGAGCAAGATATTTCTCATTACAGACTTAAGTCTAAGTCACTCTGGAATTTCCAAACGCAGATGTTAGGAGAAACGTTTTTCTAACAAGCTGAATCTAAACAAAGAGGGAATTTCCTAAGGTGAACGAACACAAAGCAGAGCAGTTTGAACTAGACGTTTCTCCTGTGTTTTAAACACCGTCTTACTTGTAGTACTCATATGCCTGTATATGGCTGGAAATATCTGTTTCCACCTTCTGCAGCGAAAGGATTTCTGAACTACTGCACACACACGTCAGTTTAAGTCTGTAAGAAGATTGTACAGCTTGACAACCATTCTGCTAGAGAGCTGCGTTTGTGTTTTAGAGCAATATATTTCTGATTACGGCCTTTAGTCTCAGTCACTCTGGAATATCCAAACGCAGGTTTTAGAAGAAAC
>NW_022438326.1:6168-15874 GCF_009761245.1 Sapajus apella
TTTTAAACGCAGTCTGACTGGTAGTTCTTATAAGCCTGTATAAGGCTGGAAATATCTGTTTCCAGATTCTCCAATGAAAGGATTTCTGAACTACTGCACACAGACGGCAGTTTATCTCTGTAAGAAGACTGTACAGCTTGACAACCATTCTGCTAAATAGCTGCGTTTTTGTTTCAGAGCAAGTTGTTTCTGATTACGGCCTACAGGCTCTTTCACACTGGAATATCAAAACGCTGCTTTTTGAAGAAACGTGTTTCTAACTCGATGAATCAAAACATAGATGCAACTTCCTAAGGTGAACGAACACAAAGCAGAGCAGTTTGAACTACGTTTCCCCTGTGTTTTCAACACAGTCTAACCGATAGTTCTTAAAAGCCTGTATATGGCTGGAAATATCTGCTTCCATATCCTCCAACGAAAGTTTTTCTGAACTACTGTACACACACGTCAGTTTATCTGTGTAAGAAGATTGCACAGTTTGACACCCATTCTGCTAGATAGCTGCGTTTTTGTTTTAGAGCAAGATATTTCTCATTACGGCCTTTATTCTCAGTCTTTCCGGAATATACAAACGCAGCTATTAGAAGAAACGTGTTTCTAACTGGATGAATCTAAACATAGAAGCAACTTCCTTAGGTGAACGAACACAAGGAAGAGAAGTTTGAACTAGACTTTTCTCCTGTGTTTTAAACGCAGTCTTACTGCTAGGTCTTAAATGCCTGGGTAAGGCTGGAAATACCTGTTTCCAGGTTCCCCAAAGAAAAGATTTCAGAACCTCTGCACACACACATCAATTTAACTCCATAAGATGATTTTACAGCTTGACAACCATTGTGCTAGATAGCTGCGTTTTTCTTTTAGAGCAAGATATTTCTCATTACAGCCTTAAGTCTCAGTCACTCTGGAATATCCAAACGCAGATATTAGAAAAAAAGTTTTTCTAACTCGCTGAATCTAAACATAGATGGAACTTCCAAAGGTGAAAGAACATAAAGCAGAGCAGTTTGAACTAGACGTTTCTACTGGGTTTTAAACGCAGCCTTACTGGTAGTTCTCATATGCCTGTACATGGCTGGAAATATCTGTTTCCAGATTCTCGAAGTAAAGGACTTCTGAACTGCTGCAAACACACATCAGTTTAACTCTGTAAGTGGATTGTACAGCTTGACAACCATTCTGCTAGATAGCTGCGTTTTTGTTTTAGAGCAAGATGTTTCTGATTACGGCTCACAGGCTCTTTCACACTGGAATATCCAAACGCTGCTTTTAGAAGAAATGTGTTTCTAACTCGCTGAATCTAAACATAGATGCAACTTCCTAAGCTGAACGACCACAACGCAGAGCAGTTTGAACTGGACGTTTCTCCTGGGTTTTAAACGCAGTCTTACTGGTAGTTCTCATATGCCTGTATATGGCTGGAAATATCTGTTTCCAGATTCTCGAAGCAAAGGATTTCTGAACTGCTGCAAACACACATCAGTTTAACTCTGTAAGTGGATTGTACAGCTTGACAACCATTCTGCTAGATAGCTGCGTTTTTGTTTTAGAGCAAGATATTTATCATTACGGCCTTTAGTCTAAGGCATTCTGGAATATCCAAACGCAGATTTTAGAAGAACCGTTTTTCTATCTCACTGAATCTAAACATAGATGCAACTTCCGAAGGTGAACGAACACAACGTAGAGCAGTTTGAACTAGACGTTTCTCCTGTGTTTTAAAAGCAGTCTTACAGGAAGTTCTTAAAAGCCTGTATATGGCTGGAAATATCTGTTTCTAGATTCTGCAGCGTAGGGATTTCTGAACTACTGCACACACACGTCAGTTTAACTCTGTAAGAAGGTTGTACAGCTTGACAACCATTCTGCTAGATAGCTGCGTTTTTGTTTTAGAGCAAGATATTTCTCATTACGGCCTTTAGTCTCTGTCATTCTGGAATATCCAAACGCAGATTTTAGAAGAAACGTGTTTCTAACTCGAAGAATCTAGACATAGATGCATCTTCCTAAGGTGAACGAACACAAAGCAGAGCAGTTTGAAGTAGACGTTACTCCTGTGTTTTAAACGCAGTCTTACTGCTATGTCTTAAATACCTTGTTAAGGCTGGAAATATCTGCTTCCAGATTCCCCAAAGAAAAGATTTCACAACCTCTGCACACACACATCAATTAAACTCCATAAGATGATTTTACAGCATTAAAACCATTCTGCTAGATAGCTGCGATTTTGTTTTATAGCAAGATATTTCTCTTTACAGCCTTAAGTCTCAGTCCCTCTGGAATATCCAAACGCAGCTTTTAGAAGTAACGTGTTTCTAAATCGCTGAATATAAACATAGATGCAACTTCCTAAGGTGAACGAACACAAAGCAGAGTAGGTTGACATAGGCGTTTCTCCAGTGTTTTAAACGCAGTCTTCCTGGTATTTCTCTTATGCCTGTATGTGGCTGGAAATATCTGTTTCCAGATTCTCGAAGCAAAGGTTTCTGAAGTGCTGCAAACACATATCAGTTTAATTCTGTAAGTCGATTGTACAGCTAGACAACAATTCTGCTAGATAGCTGCGTTTTGGTTTAGAGCAAGATATTTTTGTTTACGGCCTACAGGTTCTTTCACACTGGAATATCGAAACGCTGCTTTTAGAAGAAATGTGTTTCTAACTCGCTGAATCTAAACATAGATGCAACTTCCTAAGGTGAACGAACACAAAGCAGATCAGTTTGAAGTAGATGTTTCTCCTGTGTTTTCAACGCAGTCTTACTGCTAGTTCTTAGAAGCCTGCATATGGCTGGAAATATCTGTTTCCAGATTCTCCAAAGAAAGGATTTCTGAACTACTGCACACACACGTCAGTTTAAAACTGTAAGAAGATAGTACAGCTTGACAACCGTTCTGCTAGATAGCTGCGTTTTTGTTTTAGAGCAAGATATTTCTCATTACGGCCTTTAGTGTCAGTCATTCAGGAATATCCAAACACAGCTTTTGAAGATACGTGTTTCTAAGTCGCTGAATCTAAACATAGATGCAACTTCCTAACATGAACGAACACAAATCAGAGCAGTTTGAACTAGACGTTTCTCCTGTGTTTTAAACGCAGTCATACTGCTAGGTCTTAAATGCCTGGGTAAGACTGTAAGTATCTGTTACCAGATTCCCCAAAGAAAAGATTTCAGAACCTCTGCACACACATCAATTTAACTCCATAAGATTATTTTACAGCTTGACAAACATTCTGCTAGAAAGCTGTGTTTTTGTTTTAGAGCAAGATATTTCTCATTGCAGCCTTAAATCTCAGTCACTCTGGAATATCCAAACGCAGATTTTAGAAGAAACGTTTTTCTAAGTCGCTGAATCTAAACATAGATGCAACTTCCTAAGGTGAACGAACACAAAGCAGAGCAGTTTGAACTAGACGTTTCTCCTGTGTTTTAAACACAGTCTTACTGCTAGGTCTTAAATTCCTGGGAAAGGCTGGAAATATCTGTTTCCAGATTCTCCAAAGAAAATATTTCAGAAACTCTGCACCCACACATCAATTTAAATCCATAGGACGATTTTACAGCTTGACAGCCATTCTGCTAGATTGCTGCGTTTTTGTTTTAGAGCAATATATTTCTCATTACAGCTTTAAGAATCAGTCACTCTGGAATATCCAAATGCAGATTTTAGTAGAAACGTTTTTCCAACTCGCTGAAACTAAACATACATGGAACGTCCTAAGGTGAACGAAAACAAAGCAGAGCAGTTTGAAATAGACGTTGTTTCTGGGTTTTGAAGGCAGTCTTACTGGTAGTTCTCTTATGCTTGTATATGGCTGCAAATATCTGTTTCCAGATTCTCGAAGCAAAGGATTTCTGAACTGCTGCAAAAACATATCAGTTTAACTCTGTAAGTTGACTGTACAGCTTGACAACCATTGTGCTAGATAGCTGCGTTTTTGTTTTAGAGCAAGATGTTTCTTTTTACGGCCTACAGGCTCTTTCACACTGGAATATCCAAACGCTGCTTTTAGAAGAAACGTGTTTCTAACTGGCTGAATCTAAATATAGATGCAACTTCCTAAGGTGAACGAACACAAAGCAGAGCAGTTTGACTAGATGTTTCTCCTGTGTTTTAAACGCAGTCATACTGCTAGTTCTTAGAAGCCTGTGTATGGCTGTAAATATCTGTTTCTAGATTCTGCAGCGAAAGTTTTTCTGAACTACTGCACACACACGTCAGTTTAACTCTGTATGAGGATTGTATAGCTTGACAACCATTCTGCTAGGTAGCTGCGTTTTTGTTTTAGAGCAAGATATTTCTCATATCGGCCTTTAGTCTCAGTCATTCTGGAATATCCAAACGCAGCTTTTAGAAGAAACGTGTTTCTAACTCGCTGAATCTAAACATAGATGCAACTTACTTAGGTGAACGAACACAAAGCAGAGCAGGTTGAACTAGATGTTTCTCCTGTGTTTTAAACGCAGTCTTACCGCTAGTTCTTATAAGCCTCTTTATGGCTGGAAGTATCTGTTTCCAGATTATCCAAAGAAAGGATTTCTGAACTACTGCACACACACGTCAGTTTAACTCTGTAAGAAGATTGTACAGCTTGACAACCATTCTGGTAGATAGCTCCGTTTTTGTTTTAGAGCAAGATATTTCTCTTTACGGCCTTTAGTCTCAGTCATTCTGGAATATCCAAACGCAGCTTTTAGAAGAAACGTGTTTCTAACTCGCTCAATCTAAACATAGATGCAACTTCCTAAGGTGAACGAACACAAAGCAGAGTAGATTGAACTAGACGTTTCTTCTGGGTTTTAAACGCAGTCTTTCTGGGAGTTCTCATATGCCTGTATATGGCTGGCAATATCTGTTTCCAGATTCTCGAAGCAAAGGATTTCTGAACTGCTGCAAACACACATCAGTTTTACTTTGTATGTTGAATGTGCAGCTTGACAAGCATTCTGCTATATAGCTGCGTTTTTGTTTTAGAGCAATATGTTTCTGATCACGGCCCATAGGCTCCTTCACACTGGAATATCCAAACGCTGCTTTTAGAAGAAACGTGTTTCTATCTTGCTGAATCTAAACATAGATGCAACTTCCTAAGGTGAACGAACACAAAGCAGAGCAGTTTGAACTAGATGTTTCTCCTGTGTTTTAAACGCAGTCTTACTGCTAGTTCTTATAAGCCTGTATATGGCTGGAAATATCTGTGTCCAGATTCCTCAACGAAAGGATTTCAGAACTACTGCACACACACGTCAGTTTAACTCTATAAGAATATTGTACAGCTTGACAACCATTCTACTAGATAGCATCGTTTTTGTTTTAGAGCAAGATATTTCTCATAACAGCCTTTAGTGTCAGTCATTCAGGAATATCCAAACGCAGCTTTTAGAAGAAACGTGTTTCTAACTCGCTGAATCTAAACATAGTTGCAACTTCCTAAAGTGAACGAACACAAAGCAGAGCATTTTGAACTAGACGTTTCTCCGGTGTTTTAAACGCAGTCTTACTGCTAGGTCTTAAATGCCTGGGTAAGGCTGGATATATCTGTTTCCATATTCCCCAAAGAAAAGATTTCAGAACCTCTGCACACACTCATCAATTTAACTCCATAAGATGATTTTACAGCTTGACAAACATTCTGCTAGATAGCTGCATTTTTGTTTTACAGCAAGATGTTTCTGATTACGGCATGCAGGCTTTTTCACACTGGAATATCCAAACGCTGCTTTTAGAAGAAACGTGTTTCTAACTCGCTGAATCTAAACATAGGTGCAACATCCTAATGTGAACGAACACAAAACAGAGCAGTTTGAACTTCATGTTTCCAATGTGTTTTAAACGCAGTCTTACTGCTAGTTCATATAAGCCTGTATATGGCTGGAAATATCTGCTTCCAGATTCTCCAACGAAAGGATTTCTGAACTACTGCACACACAGGTCAGTTAAACTCTGTAAGAAGATTGTACAGCTTGACAACCATTCTGCTAGATAGCTGCGTTTCTGTTTTAGAGCAAGATATTTCTCATTACGGCCTTTAGTCTCAGTCATTCAGGAATATCCAAACGCAGCTTTTAGAAGAATCGTGTTTCTAACTCGCTGAATCAAAACATAGATGCAACTTCCTAAAGTGAACGAGCACAAAGCAGAGCATTTTGAACTAGAAGTTTCTCCGGTGTTTTAAACGCAGTCTTACTGCTATGTCTTAAATGCCTGGGTAAGGCTGGAAATGTCTGTTTCCAGATTCCCCAAAGAAAAGATTTCAGAACCTCTGCACACACACATCAATTTAACTCCATAAGATGATTTTACAGCTGGACAAACATTCTGCTAGATAGCTGCATTTTTGATTTAGAGCAAGATATTTCTGAATACGGCCTGCAGGCTCTTTCACACTGGAATATCCAAACGCTGCTTTTAGAAGAAACATGTTTCTAACTCGCTGAATCTAAACATAGATGCAACATCTTAAGGTGAACGAAAACAAAACAGAGCAGTTTGAACTGCATGTTTCCCCTGTGTTTTAAACGCAGTCTTACTGCTAGTTCATGTAAGCCTGTATAGGGCTGGAAATATCTGCTTCCAGATTCTCCTACGAAAGGATTTCTGAACTACTGCACACACAGGTCAGTTTAACTCTGTAAGAAGAATGTACAGCTGACAAGCATTCTGCTAGATAGGTGCGTTTTTGTTTTAGAGCAACATATTTCTCACTACGGCCTTTTGTCTAAGTCATTCTGGAATATACAAACGCAGCTTTTAAAAAAAACCTGTTTCTAACTCGCTGAATCTAAGCATAGATACATCTTCCTAAGTTGAACGAACACAAAACAGAGGAGTTTGAACTAGACGTTTCTCCTGTGTTTTAAACGCAGTCGTACAGCTAAGTCATATATGCCTGGGTAAGGCTGGAATTATCTGTTTCCATATTAACCAAAGAAAAGATTTCAGAACCTCTGCACACACACATCAATTTAACTCCATAAGATGATTTTACAGCTTGACAACCATTCTGCTAGATAGCTGCGTTTTGGTTTTAGAGCAAGATATTTCTCATTACAGCCTTAAGTCTCTGTCACTCTGGAATATCCAAAGGCAGATTTTAGAAGAAAAGTTTTTCTAACTCGCTGAGTCTAAACATAGATGGAAGTTCCTAAGGTGAACGAACACAACGCAGAGCAGTTTGAACTAGACGTTTCTCCTGGGTTTTAAACGCAGTCTTACTGGTAGTTCTCATATGCCTGTATATGGCTGGAATATCTGTTTCCAGATTCTCGAAGCAAAGGATTTCTGAACTGCTGCAAACACACATCAGTGTAACTCTTTAAGTTGAATGTACAGCTTGACAACCATTCTGCTAGATAGCTGCGTTTTTGTTTTGAGCAAGATGTTTCAGATTACGGCCTACAGGCTCTTTCACACTGGAATATCCAAACGCTGCTTTTAGAAGAAACGTGTTTCTAACTCGCTGAATCTAAACATAGATGCAGCTTCCTAAGGTGAACGAACACAAAGCAGAGCAGTTTGAACTACACGTTTCTCCTGTGTTTTAAACGCAGTCTTACTGCTAGGGTAAATGCCTGGGTATGACTGGAAATATCTGTTTCCAGATTCCCCAAAGAATGGATTTCAGAACCTCTGTACACAGACATCAATTTAACTCCCTAAGATGATTTTACAGCTTGACAATCACTCTGCTAGATAGCTGCGTTTTTGTTTAAGAGCAAGATATTTCTCATTACAGCCTTTAGTCTCAGTCACTCTCGAATATCCAAACGCAGATTTTAGAAGAAACGTTTTTCTAACTCGCTGAATCTAAACATAGATGTAACGTCCAAAGGTGAACGAACACAAAGCAGAGCAGTTTGAAATAGACGTTTCTCCTGTGTTTTAAATGCAGTCTTACTGCAAGGTCCTAAATGCTGGGGCAAGGCTGGAAATATCTGTTTCCAGAATCCCCAAAGGACAGATTTCACAACCTCTGCACACACACATCAATTTAACTCCATAAGATGATTTTACAGCTTGAAAACCATTCTGCTAGATAGCTGCGTTTTTGTTTTAGAGCTAGATATTTCTCGTTACAGCTTTTAGTCTCAGTCACTCTGGAATATCCAAACGCAGATTTTGGAAGAAATGTTTTTCTAACTCGCTGAATCTAAACATAGATGCAACTTCCTAAGCTGAACGAACACAAAGTAGAGCAAGTTGAAATAGACGTTTCTCCAGTGTTTTAAACGCAGTCTTACTGGTAGTTCTCATATGCATGTATACGGCTGGAAATATCTGTTTCCAGATTCTCGAAGCAAAGGATTTCTGAAGTGCTGCAAACACACGTCAGTTTAACTCTGTAAGTCGATTGTACAGCTTGACAACCATTCTGCTAGATAGCTGTGTTTTTGTTTCAGAGCAAGATGTTTCTGTTTACGTCCTTCAGGCTCTTTAAAAGTGGAATATCCAAACGCTGCTTTTAGAAGAAACGTGTTTCTAACTCGCTGAATCTAAACATAGATGCAACTTCCTAAGGTGAACGAACACAAAGCAGAGCAGTTTGAACTAGACGTTTCTTCTGGGTTTTAAACCCAGTCTTACTGGTAGTTCTCATATGCATGTATATGGCTGGAAATATCTGTTTCCAGATTCTCGAAGCAAAGGATTTCTGAACTGCTGCAAACACACATCAGTTTAACTCTGTGAGCTAATTGTGCAGCTTGACAATCATTCTGCTAGATAGCTCCGTTTTTGTTTTAGAGCAAGATGTTTCTGTTTACCGCCTACAGGCTCTTTCACACTGGAATATCCAAACGCTGCTTTTAGAAGAAACGTGTTTCTAACTCGCTGAATCTAAACATAGATGCAACTTCCTAAGGTGAACGAACACAAAGCAGAGCAGTTTGAACTAGATGTTTATCCTGTGTTGTAAGCGCAGTCTTACAGCTAGGTCTTAAATGCCTGGGTAAGGCTGGAAATATCTGTTTCCAGATTCCCCAAAGAAAAGATTTCAGAAACACTGCAAACACATGTCAATTTAACTCCATAAGATGATTTTACAGCTTGACAACCATTCTACTACATAGCCGCGTTTTTGTTTTTTAGCAAGATATTTGTCATTACAGCCTTTAGTCTCAGTCACTCTCGAATATCCAAACGCAGATTTTAGAAGAAACGTTTTTCTAACTCGCTGAATCTAAACATAGAGGCAACGTCCTAAGGTGAATGATCACAATGCAGAGCAGTTTGAAATAGACGTTTCTACAGTGTTTTAACGCAGTCTTACTGGTAGCTCTCATATGCCTGTATATGGCTGGAAGTATCAGTTTCCAGATTCTCGAAGCAAAGGATTACTGAACTGCTGCAAACACGCATCACTTTAACTCTGTAAGTTGATTGTACAGCTTTACAACCATTCTGCTAGATAGCTGCTTTTTTGTTTTAGAGCAAGATGTTTCTGATTACGGCCTACAGGCTCTTTCACACTGGAATATCCAAACGCTGCTTTTAGAAGAAACGTGTTTCTAACTCGCTGAATCTAAACATAGATGCAACTTCCTTACATGAACCAACACAAAGCAGAGCAGATGAACTAGATGTTTCTCCTGTGTTTTAAAAGCAGTCTTACTGCTAGTTCTTATAAGCCTGTATATGGCTGGAAATGTCTGTTTCCATATTCTCCAACGAAAGGATTTCTGAACTACTGCACACACACGTCAGTTTAACT
>NW_022438327.1:0-15842 GCF_009761245.1 Sapajus apella
TATCAGGGTTTCATTTTCAGAAAGGTGACTGCAGTGAGAGTGATAAGTGATGCGGTGTGACTATGTAACATTACATTCCCTGAATTGTCTCTTTACTCAGACTGTCAAATTCCTTGTGCTGGTGTTCCCCTGGCCACACATTGGAAACCCAACAGATCTTAGAAGTGTGGGGTCTGTGGGCTGGGATAGGGCAGTATCAGCTAATTCTTAGGATTCTCTCAGAGCTCACTGGTTCTTAAATGGATGGGACCTTTGGTTGTCAAATGTCTCTATCTTTTCTTTAGGAGATTATAAGTCTAGATGCCTGCTATTTTCATGTTGACAAAAATGTTTACAAACTGGGAAATTCCTTCAATCTGCTCCTAACTCCGAAGACACATGTTTACTGAGTCCTTGATATGTGGCAGTTCCCCTTTGCATCCATCTCAGGAGGACACTTCCTAGGAGACTAACTTAGATCACCTGAGATCCCTGTTAGCCCTCTGCACAATCCTTCCCTGCTTTTGGTGCCTTTTGCTTCTAAGGGTTCTTCTGGTAGGACTATGGTTGGGCTACTGTAACCATTTTGCACCCAGGTCCTCAAAATGGGACATATACGGAAATGTATAATCCGTATATGCCATTTATCTGTCTTCCCTCAAGGCATTAGCCGGTCGCTGACAGATGCAGGAGGAAATCTCAGTTTCATGGGCTGGGAAAGGATCACTCTTAAACATGACTTATCTCCAAGCTCCCCTGCTGCTATCCAGACAAAGCCCCCTCATGGCACTTTGCCTCACATAACACATGCACAGCAATTAACTCAAAATTGGTATAGACCTAGTTGTACGAGCTAAAATATAAAACTTCAAGAGGAATTCATGGGAGGAAATCTCTGTGAATTTGGGTTAAGCAAAGAGTTCTAAGATACGGTACCGAAAGCACAAGCCAAACAGAAACCGTTAATAAAACGGACTTTACTAAAATTAAAAACCTTTCTGCTTCAAAAGAGATCATTAAGAAGAAGACAGTAATGGCCTGGAAGAAAATATTTGCTAAACATATATCCTACAAAGGATTTGAATTCACAATGTTTAAAGAACACTTTTAACTCAATAAGAAGCAACTTAATTTTTAAAATCAGCAAAGAACATGGATTCATATTTTACCAAAGAAGAAATATAAATGGCTAAAAAGCATATAATATTAGTCTTTAGGTAAATGTAAATTAAAACCACATTAATATACCACATACCCCCATGGATGTGACTATGTTTAAAAAGACAGAGGATATCAAGTCTTGCTAATTATGCGGAAAAACTGGAATCCTCAAATACTGCTGATGGGAAGGTAAAATAATAGTCACTTTGGAAACCAGTTTGTCAGTTTTTTAAAAAGTTAAACATATGTTTACCATATGCCCCAACAACTCCACCCCTAGAAATCTACCCCAAAAAAATCAAAATACATGTCTACACAAGATTTGTTCTGGAATATTCACAGCAGCATTATTAACAATAGTCAGGCTGGGCAGGGTGGCTCACACCTGTAATCCCAGCACTTTTGGAGGCCGAGGCGGGTGGATCACGAGGTCAAGAGATCGAGACCATCCTGGTCAACATGGTGAAACCTTGTCTCTACGAAAAATACAAAAATTAGCTGGGCATGGTGGCGTGTGCCTGTAGTCCCAGCTACTAAGGAGGCTGAGGCAGGAGAATTGCCTGAACCCAGGAGGCAGAGGTTGCGATGAGCCGAGATCACGTCATTGCACTCCAGCCTGGGTAACAAGAGTGAAACTCTATCTCAAAAAAAAAAAAAAAAAAAAAAAAAACATTTAGTCAAAAACTGAAAGTAACTCAGTGTCCATCAGCTACTAAGTGGACAAACAAAATGTGGTGTGTCTGTGCAATGGAATTCTATTCCGCAGTGATCATATATATGGTGCACCATGGATAAACCTCAAAAACATTATGTGAGTGAAGGAAGCTGGTGCAAAATATTGCATATTGTTTCATACTATTTCTATGAAATGGCCAGAAAGGACACATTTGTAGAGGCACAGTGGAGTTTAATGATTGCTTGTGGCTGGAGTGGTGGGGGCAGCTGAGGGAGCAGCGACTGACTGCAAAAGGAGCTGGAGGGAAATTGAAGAGGTGAAGAAAATGTTCTAAAACTGGGTTTTGGTGATAACTGCAGAACTCTATGAATCTACTAAAGTTGTATGAATTTGTCACAATGTGTTAAACTGTATACTTAAGAGGTGCATTTTTTAGACAAAATCTTGTTCTGTCACACAGGCTGGAGTGCCATGGTGTGATCCCAGCTCACTGCAGCCTCCAACTCCTGGCTCAAGTGATCCTCATGCCTCAGCCTCCACAAGTTGATTGGGAACAATAATATGGTATCGGTATATAAACCAACAAATAAATAGATATGTGAAAGAGTCTAGATAACTCATTATAGATCATTGTAAAAATTTAATACATGACAATGATACATCAAATAAGTGGAAGAAATATATTTTTAAAAAACAGTCTATACTGGCAAAATTTAGTGTCTATCTGAAAGGAAAAATATTGGACCTCATTTTACTCAAAAGCAATTTCTTAATGAATTTAAACCTAAAATGTAAAACAAAATTTTAATTTAATTTAAAATATTTCAAGACACCTCAAGAAAGTACATACATAATATTGGCAATGGGGATAAGCTTTTCAACTAACACCGGAAACCAGGAGATGCAAAGTAAAAATGACATCTGTGATAACATTAACATTGCAATCTTCTCATTCTTCTACATGTTACATCATTTCAGTTGTTGAGGTTTCCAGCTTTTGCTCATTGAATTCTTTGACCCTGCTAAATTCACAGATTAATACTATTAATGTTAAGCATATTTCTTAGGATTTTCTACATACGTGTTTGTTGCAAATAATGAATGTTTTACATATTATTTCCTCACTTTATCCTTTTTTTCTTTCTTTTTCATTGTTGCATTGACTGAGACCTCCATAATGATAGTGAGTACATGCAGGAAGAGCTGACATCCTTCCCTTATTTCTTGTATGAAATGAAAACATTTAGCATTTCACTGTGAGCCATGATATTAGCTGTATGTTGTTCGCCGATGCATTTTGCAAGTGAAAGAAAATTCCTTCTATTCTTAGGGTGCAACGTGTGCTGTTTTCTTTTTTAAATCATGAATGAGTTTCATTTTGTCAAATATTTTTTCTGCATTTATTGAAATGATTGTATGATTTTTTTCTTCAGTCAATGGGCTGAATTACATTAATCGGTTTACAAATGTAGAACAAACTTTATATTCCTTGAATAAACTAGACTTAAGCAGGATTTATTATGCCTGTTATATATTTGAATTTGATTTGTTAATATTTTGTAGGAGTTCTTGAATCTATGTTTATGAGAAGGAGTGGTATATAATTTTTTTCTGATAAAATCTTCTGGTATCAGGGTTATACTTGCTTTGGTTTTGGTATCAGGGTTATGTTTAGCTCAAAAACATTGAAAAGTTTCTTCTTCTATATTCTCAAAGAATTTATTTAATATTTGTATAATGTAATCCATAGATAAAGGAAAGAATTCAACTTTAAAGGATCTGGGCTTACGCTTTGCTTAGCATCAGATTTTTAAATTATAAATGCAATTTCTTTCATAGATGGAGGAATATTCTGCTATTTCCTCTAGTCAGTTCCAGTGAATTTTACTTCTGAAGAGATTTGCCCATTTTTTTCTGAGTTATTGCTTTTATGGGCATAAAGTTGTTTATCATGATCTTTTATTATGTCTTTAATGTCTGTAGAATCTAATGGGTATCACCTTTTTAATTCCTGATAAAGATAATTTGCATTTTCTTTCCTTTTCCTTAGTTCATCTTTCTAGGTATTTATCAGTTTTATTAATATTTTAAAAACAGCTTTTGGCTTTAATTTTTAATTGTTTATCTGATATCTATTTCATTGATGTCTGCTTTTTATGATTTCTTTAGTTCTACTTACTTTAGGTTTAATTTGCTTGTCTTTTTCTAGAATCTTAAGACAATATATTTAGATCATTGATTTTAAAATTTTCTTCTTCTCTAGTGTAAACATAAAATTATACATTTTTTCCTAAGTATCACTTTAGCTGCATCTCACAAATTTTAATATGTTTTGTTCTTATTCTCATTAAGTTTGAAGTATTTGCCAATTTTCTCTCCAGCAAGACTCCCTCTGGTCATAGCACTGGTTCCTCCTGGACCAGCTTTGTCAGTTTCTCTTCAAAGTGTTTACCAAGATGATTTTATTTTGGGTGGGAAGTCGGTGTTCTAATGAACATGGTCATGATATAGTCAACAGATGAAGTGATGGCAATTTCACTTGTTGTGGGGTCTCCAAAGGCTTGAAGTATTTCATTATTCAAATTTTCAAATATAAAACAAAGTCGAAAGACTTTTACAAAGGTGGGGTTCTCTTACCTATATACCTATCCCCTAGATTCTCTCATTAACATTTACTGTCCTTGCTTTATCACATATCAATATAGTACTCATCTCCCAATCCACCCTTCATTCATCTTAGTTTTTTGATGCATTTCAAGGTAAACTGCAGACATCAGTACATTTCCTGCTGAATCCTTCAGCGTTCAAATCCTTTAATAAAGCTCCATGTTTATCTACAGCTTTTTTCTGTTTGAGGTAAAATTTACATGTGGTAAAATGCTCAAATCATAAGTGAATATCAGATGAATTTTGACAAATGCATGTGAAGACATGGAACATTCTCATCACCCTAAAGTTTCCTCATGCCCCTTCCTGATCAATTTTGACTTCATCCATAGGCAACTACTGATTTTTTTTTTCCCACCAGAACATCTATCAATGGAATTAAAAAATGTGTACTCTTTTGTGCATGGCTCCTATTGCACTCAAAATGTTTTTGAGATTCATCTACATTGTTGTGTGTGTCGACAGTTTGTTCCTTCAGACATTCCATGGAATGAATGTATCACAGTTTACTGATCCATTCTTGTATTGACTGATAATTGAATATTTCCAATATTTGCTATTATGAATAAAACTGCTATAAACATTCTTGTGTAAATCATTTTGTGGACATGTGTTTCAATTTCTCTTGGACAAATACTTAGGAATTACTAAGTCATAGAGTAGGTAGTTGTTTATTTGTATAAGAATATGCCAGAATTTTTTTTCCCACAGTGTTTATACTACCGCACATTCCAAACACCAATATATGAAAGAAGAGAAAGCTTTTGCCACTTCCAAAGAGGCCTCTCTATAGACATGTACTTTTCTCTAGCTAGAGACATGGCTGATGACTTCAGGGACCTCAGCATGGGATGCAGGGACAACGGCCATCACCATCACAATGAAGCTGTGCTTCAGGAAGAAGACTGATCAGATAAGGAATCCTGTGACCAGCATGAGCTCCTGTGAGGCCACACAGGGTACTCAAGTGAACAGGGGATAGGAGGCCCTGGGGTCATGGTAAGAAAGTATCTCACTGGTAAAAACACTTTCCATGAGGAAGCAAGTAAATTTTTTGTTCCTTCTTGGTAGTCCTTGAAGATACGGATGGTCAAACAAAATCATCGTATATCAGCAGAAACTCAGATCTTGGCAAGATTTACTAGTTGGAAATCCAGTGTTGATGTCAAGAAGCAGCCAGCAGTTGGGATCACATGTGAGCCTGTGGATCACGGTGCATATTCAAATACAGAGAGCTTTTTGAAAGATGCTACAATAGTTCTTCCAGGGCAGAGATGGGGCCTTGATTTTGCTCTTTAATCTAGCCCATATGCTTAGCTGAGAAGGTTTCTTCATATCACTTTAAATGATGATGTCCCTTGTTCAACAATTTTTGAAACATTCTTTAGATAAGAATTTTATGGGTATTCTTCATTGCATTAGGCTTAAAATTAATAAATCTTATGGTTTTATTGCAAAGTCTTGCCTTGTTTTGTTTTTAAGATGATACAATTTACAACATGCAAGATTGCTGTCTGTCTCCTCCCTTTATGTACATATAAAATGAGCAAACACGTGGCCATGAAGGAGATGGTCATGGAATTGGTTCAGTGTTTGTGAGTTCAGCAAGCCAAGAGCGTCTCATCTGAAGCACCACCAGGAATGCCCAGACACAGTAGACAAAGTTGGTTCAGCTGGTCACCTTGGGATACATGCGTCCAGAAAGAAAGGCACTGAAAAGAAACCAGAATGACAGAATATCAGAGCCAGGGGAAAATGTGGAGGTAATTCAGTACCTCTTCCTTTTCAACCCACCAGGGAGGTAGCAGACCAGAAGCAGAGGCGGGCCTGCCTGCTGTGCCCACAGTTCAGTGGAGATTGTTGCAGTGCAGAGTTTCATTTATGATGAAGGAGAAATAAACTCCAGTCAGCTTAAATTCAGCAGGCTTATTGAAAAGGTGAAGAGACATCTTGCAGAAGCAAAGCATGGCTGAGGCTTGCGGGCTCCGTCTTGGAAAATGAGCAGCCGACAGTGGCTGGTGCTGCCCCTGGCTCTGGGGCCACATGGTCTGTTTTCCCCCATGAGCACCTCCTCTATTCTCGTGTCTTCCCTCAGCCTGGAAGTCTCTGTGCATTCTTCAACACATAACTGAACACAGCTCTGCCAGCCTCAATGCTACCTGGCACTTTAGGTTAAAATAAAGAGGCATGAAATGAGCTGGCCCTTTAAAGTTTAGCTACTGGAATGACAGTTGAAAATACAGCGTCTCAACTCCTGGTTTAGTGCTTTAAGCTGGACTTTCTTTTCTGAATATGAGCACACACTTTGGGATATCAGTGTCACCCAGTGTTATCAGCTAGCATTCTCCTTTTGTTTCCCATAGCATCCCCTGCACCTGCCCACAGGTCCACTGTCCACTCATTTCCATCCTGTCTCATGCCACTTGGGGCGTGTCACCTCTAGAATGCGTCCCTGGCTCCCCTGCGTGCACAATTCCAGTGAGGGTTAGTGATGGGGGACACCTGATGGAGCCTGGAAGTGAGAGGAAAGCGAGGTCCATGTTCCTTCCCTCTCCCTCCCCACTCCGGCACTGAGCATCTGGCAATAGCTGCATCTCTCTGTTTCTTCAATGGCCACTCATCCATAGCCACAGTTCTCAGGCTCCAAGGATAGTATTTACCTTTGTTCTTTTGGCTCCCACTAAAGAAGATCCAGAGACATTATTTTCACCGAGGTGTTAAATGCATGGGTGAGGGGAACAGCGGCATGCATGGCACCTATCCTCTGCAGGCTGGAGGTCATTGTGGGAGATGATGCCATGCAATTGGCCTCCCTGCTGTCACTGAGAACAACAGGTTCTGGAAGAGTAGAGGACAGGCAGGGGTACTCGGCCGTCTAGAGACAAGGCAGGAGGGATTTCCTTGAGAGACAGGGATATCTAGTGGTTACTAATCATTGTGGGGGTCTCTGGGAATGTACTAGATGGGAAACCTACTAAGAAATTGACTTACACAAAAATTAGAGAAGCTCTAGCTCTGAGGACAGAGACCTGATGGAGTCACCATAGTGGCAATTTATGACCTGGCATCAGTTCAGACACCTGGAGCTTCTCGACTGAGGGGATATTGGGTCCCTTTGAGGAAGAAAGAAACCCTCAATGCTGTCACAATGCTGTAAACATTCCTCCAGGCCTTCTCCCAAAGGGACCTGACACATAACTTACGATATAGTAACCCCACTTTCAGGGTATTCTTGTCTACTCTAAAGCATGCAATGCCTTCTTCCTTAGGATTCAGCCTAGTGCCAATATCTGTGTATGGCTGTGCACCTTCATGGGCCATAGCTAATTAGATGAGGAACAGTAGACCCACTTCAACCTAGGCAGTATGCAGGCATCCTCTCCAACTGTTTGGTTCTGGTCCCCACTCCAAAGTTTTCTGCATTTTATTGTGTTAGTTTCCTATTGCTGCATGCCAAATTATCACAAATTTTAGAGGCTTAAAATAGCAACCATTTACTTTCTTGCCGTTTCCACAGATCAGCAGTTCAGGCATGGGTTAGCTGGGTCTTCTTTTCAAGGCCTCACAGGCTGAAATGAGGCTGAGTTTCTTTCTCAAGGTTCTGGGAAGACTTCCTCCCAGGTTCCCTCACGTCGCCAGATGAATTCAGTTCCTTGTGACTGTAGGACTGAGGTCTCTGCTTTCGTGCTGGCTGTCAGTCAGGGGCCTCTCTCTGCTCCCAGAGGACCCCCATGTTCCCACCGCAAGCTTCCTCCATCCTTCAGAGGAGAGCCGCCCTGCATGGAAACCCTCCTGCACATCACATCACTCCAGGAAGACCTCAGTTCCTCCAAGGAAGTTACCTTCATTAGGTCAAGCTCATAAGATAATCTCTCAATCTTAATTTCTACTGATTTGGGATCTTGATTACATTTGCTAAATTGTTTTTGCCATGAATCATAACATAATTGCAGGAGTGGTATCTCATCGCTGGCTTTGTCTACACCTAGGAAAAAGAGATTACATAACAGCAAAGATCACTGGAGTCATCTTAGGATTCTGTCTACCACAATATTATGAAGACAGTAATTTAAAAAGTATAACCGACTTCTGCTTCTGTCTATTAGAATAAATGATATCAGACTAATCCTACCTCCATAAACAGCCATAAAATTGTTTTCGGACAGCAGACAAGAGCAGCACACTTTGATTTGTTGAGGAACAGGAAACTTAAGGGGGAAGTCCCATGGTTTCCTAGTTCTTTGCTGGGGAGAATTTCTCACCAGCTGCACAGTGGGCTAAAGTCCACTTACAGCAGGGCAGCCCCACTGAGCTGAGAAGGCAGAGATCAGAGTTCAGGGCCACTGAAGCAACTGCAGCCTGCAGGGTAGGGCATCAATGAGAAGATAGTTGTGCAGAGCAGCAGCTCCCAAAGTGCACCTGGGGTTCCATTTGCATACTTATCAAGGACTGGGCTCTACCTGCACAAGAAAAAGACTAACAGATTTAACAGAGGGGTGGCTGCTACAAAATTATGTTTGGACAAGAGGTACTTCAGGTGGAGGAGCATTGGGGAATGGATGGACGATGGAGTTCCTGCCATCCGTGGGGGTGCGGAGGGGGGGAAGACCTCATGCACACCTCATTAGCACCCAGGTATCCAACTGAGACACTAGAATGGCTGTGCTTTAGGAATAAGTGTCACATTTTACAATAAGACCTATTCTAGACCAGTCCTAGTAAAGCCTAAAACTAAACCCTGACAAAATCCACCATGGGGTGGATTGGTGATTGAGTCCTGCCAAATTAGAGGGTCTTGGGAAATACTGTGGGCTTTCCATGAATCCATAGTAATGAAACATAAACCAAGTCCACATAAGTCCAAAGTGATCTGACAGTAATTTTACTGCCCACTAGAACAAAATTAATTCACACAGTCAATAAGACAAGTTAGCCAAGCTGACATTTAAGCAAACTACATCTAAGAACAGCTAACAAATAACTCTTCACAAACATACATATAACATTCACCAAGATAAATCACATACACTAAGCTGTAAAATAAATCTCAACAAATTTTCAAAAAGTGTTACAGATTATGTTTGTTGACCACAAAATTATATTAGAATCAATAACTGTAAGAAATCTATTAAATCAGGAAATATTTGGAATTTAGATAATATGCTGCTAAACAACATGAATCCAAGAGAAGAGAAAACTGGAAAATACTTGAAATACAATGAAAATGAAAACACAAGATATTAAAACTTGTGAGATGCAGCTAAAGTCATATGTAGGAAAAATGTATAACTTTTTATGCGTATACTAGAGAATAAAAAAATTTTTTAATCCGTGTTTTAAATTTATATTTTAAGATTCTAGAAAAAGACAAGCAAATTAAACCCAAAGTAAGTAGAACAAAATAAATCATAAAAAGCAGAAGTAAAATACAAAACAGATAAACAGCTAAAAATTAAAGCTAAAAACTGTTTTTTAAAAAATTAATAAAACTGATAAACACCTAGCAGGACTAATCAAGAAAAAAGAGAGAAAATGCCAATTATCTTTATTATCAGGAACTAAAAAGGTGACATGCATAGATGCCAACATTAAAAGGATATTTAAAAATTATGATAAGCAACTTTAAGTCCATAAAAGCAATAATGTAGCTAAAATGGGCAAGTTTCCTGAAAAATACATTTCACCTAAACTCACAAGAGGAAATAGCAAGACTATTCCTCTACCTATAAAAGAAATTGGATTTATGATTTAAAAATCTGACACTAAGCAAAATCTAAGCCCAGATGCTTTCAGGTTGAATTCTTTCCTTTTTTTACAGATGGCATGATAAAAATATTAAATTAATTTTTTCAGAACATAGAACAGGAAACCTTTCAACGTTTTTGAGGCAAGCATAACCCTGATATGAAAACCAAAGCAAATATAACCCTGATACTAAAAGATTTTAAAAGACAAAAAAAAATCACTACTTCTTGTAAGCATGGATGCAAGAAATCCTACAAAATATTAACAAATCAAACCCAAACATATAGCAGGTATAGTAAATCTTGACCAAGTCTAGTTTATTCCAGGAATATAAAGTTTGTTCAACATTTGTAAATCAATTAATGTAATTCAGCCCATTGACAGAAGGAAAAAGTTATACAAACATTTAAATCAATGCAGAAAAAGTATTTGTCAAGATTGAAACTCATTCATGATTTTAAAAAGAAAATAAAACACGTGGCACACTAGGAATAGAAGGAACTTTCTTTAACTTGCAAAATGCATCTATGAAGAACACCCAGCTAATATCACGGTTAATAGTGAAACACTAAACGCTTTTCATCTAAGACAGAGAATAGGGGAAGAATGTCGGCTTTTGCTGCATTTATTCGCTGTCATTCTGGAGGCCCTAGTCAATGCAACAATGAAAAGAAAGACAAATAAAAAGGAATAAAATGTGGAAATCAAGATGTGAAGCAATCCATATTCACGACAAACATGTATGTAGATGATCCTAAGAAATATGCTTAAAATTACTTCTATTAATCTGTGAATTTTGCAGGGTCACAAGATTCAAAGAACAAAAACTAGAAAGCCTCAACAAATGAAGAGATGTAACATGTAGAAGAATGGGAAGATTAAACAAAAAAAAGAATGAGAAGATTTTAATGTTATCACGGATGTCATTTTTACTTTGCATCTCCTGGGTTTCCAGTATCGGTTGAAAAATGTATCGCCGGCTCCCGGAACGCGCGTACCGCAGACGGCGCGGATCGCAGGGAGCCGGTCCGCCGCCGGAACGCCGCCGGAACGCCGCCGGAACGGGAACCTGGGTGTGCGTGTGGAGCCGGGGCTCGCGGGAGACTGCAGCGATGAACACGGCGCTGTCGCGGGCGAGCTCGCTGTTCGCCTTCTCGCTGAGCGTGATGGCAGCGCTCACCTTCGGCTGCTTCATCACCACCGCCTTCAAAGACAGGAGCGTCCCGGTGCGGATCATGCTAAAAAATGTAGAAGATTTCACCGGACCGAGAGAAACAAGCGATCTGGGATTTATCACATTTGATGTAACTGCTGATCTAGAGAATAGATTTGATTGGAATGTTAAGCAGTTGTTTCTTTATTTATCAGCAGAATATTCAACAAAAAATAATGCTCTGAACCAAGTTGTCCTGTGGGACAAAATTGTTTTGAGAGGTGATAATCCGAAGCTGCTGCTGAAAGATATGAAAACAAAATATTTTTTCTTTGACAATGGAAATGGTCTCAAGGGAAACAGGAATGTCACTTTGACCCTGTCTTGGAATGTTGTACCAAATGCTGGCATTCTACCTCTTGTGACAGCATCAGGACACGTATCTGTCCCATTTCCAGATACATATGAAATAACGAAGAGTTATTAAATTATTCTGAATTTGAAACAACATATTTTTATACTCAATGAATTGTATCTCATTTATCTCTTCCCTTGCATCTTCATTTGTTGTTACTTTTTTTGTTGTTGTTGTTTTGTTTTTTTTCGGTATAAGACCTAACATCAAAAGGCCTGTTTGAAGGGAAAGGTTAATGGGCTACTTAATTTTACAAACAAAACAGAAACCAAGGCTGTCACAGTGAAGTACTATCTTACAAGAATAAGAACTACATAAAAAGGATTGTAAAAAATACATATTTGAAGTATTTCCTGTATTTCTGTTACTCTTTATGGAATATAAAATGAGCATGAAGGGTAGTTAAAACTTTTCAGGTGCTTGTAGAGTCATAATAACTCTGTATTTTATGCCTTGCATTCACGCAAGTTCACATTGGATGTGGTTTAAAAGTAGATATCCTCTTTTATCTTTTTAAGGATATGTTTGAATACTGGAAAATTAATATGGTTATTTGTTAGAAGTCTGGTTTATAAAAAAGCCAAAAGTAATGGAATTTTATTCCATTTGTCTTAGGCAGGCCCATAATATTTGTTTTTCTTACATGTGACTAGCAATTTTCTCCACTTAAAGACTAAATACCTCTTTATATGCTGTAAATCATTCTAATTCATTTAAAAATCTTTTAGGTCAACCAAATGTGTGTCTTCAGTGCTTTCTCTAAAAATATTCCTTTATAGCTTTGTACATTTTTCAAGCATTGCCATTGAAAGTTGAAAATGTTTGCATGGTTTATTCTCTGAGTTACGCTTCTTCTAGTGAGCATGCCTACTGCCACTAAGTGGATTATTTACGACTTTTTGTAGGTCCATATTTTAATTATTGGGATAATAATTGTGGTATGCTTTCCATTTACAAACCACTCATATACTTTAGTGTATGTCGTCCTTAATAATCTAACAAGGTAAGTAGTATAAGTGTTAGCTCTTTGCAGATGAAGAAACTGAAACCCAGAAGTTTATTGAATTGTCACATAGTGAGCAAGGAGTGGAGTTAAAACTTGAACTCAGATCTTCTAATTCTCTGAGCTCATCCTTTCTTTTATACCTCAGATTGCAGACTAATCAAGTATCACTTAAAACCTGATATTTTTTGTGACCCTGGAAACCCTTTCTATCACTCCTAGAAAAGGTTTCTCGTTTTATATGGAAATGACTAATTTTCAGGCTGCCAGCTTATATCGAGGTAATATTTTATTCTCTGTATAAATTCATTTCACTTATATTAAAAGCAGAAAGATATCTAAAAAAAAAAAAGAAAAATGTATCCCCATTGCCAATATTATGTATATACTTTCTTAAGTTGTCTTGAAAGATTTTAAATTAAATTGAAATTTTATTTTACATTTTAGGCTTAAATCCATTTTTTGAGTACGATGAGGTTCGACATTATTTCCTTCCAGATAGACACTAAATTTTGCCAGCATAGACTATTTTTTAAAATGTATTTCCTCCACTGATTTGATGTATCATTATGATGTATTAAGTTTTTATAGACAATGATCTATAATGAGTTATCTAGACTCTTTCACTTATCTATTTATTTGTTGGTTTATATACTGATACCATATTATTGTTCCCAATCAACTTGTGGAGGCTGAGGCAGGAGGATCACCTGAGCCAGGAGTTGGAGGCTGCAGTGAGCTGGGATCGCACCATGGCACTCCACCCTGTGTGATAGAACAACACTGTCTCAAAAAAATGCGTCTCCTAAGTTTATGGTTTAATGCATTTTGACAAATTTGTACAACTGTAGTAGATTCATAGAGTTGTGCAGCCGTCACCAACACCAGTTTTAGAACATTTTCTTCACCTCTTCGATTGCCCTCCAGCTCCGCTGCAGTCAGTCCCTGCTCCCTCACCTGCTACTGCCATGACAGCCCCAAGCAATCATTAATCTGCCCTGTGCCTCTATAAATGTGTCCTTTGTGGACATTTCACAGAAATAGAATAAGGCAATATGTAGTATTTTTCACTTAACGTAATGTTATTGAGGTTCATCCATGTCATAGCATATATAAGATTTCATTGCTGAATAGAATTCCATTGTACAGGTACACCACAAAAATAAAATTTTGTTTATTCATTTAGCAGCTGATGGACAGTGAATTATTTCCAGTTTATGACTATTGTGAATAATACTGCTGTGAACATGTCAGAATCATTCTTGAATAAACATATGTTTTCATTTATTTTAGATAGATTTCTAGGGGTGGACTTGTTGAATCATATGGTAACAATATGTTTAACTTCTTAAGAAACTGTCAAACTGGTTTCCAAAGTGACTATTATTTTACATTCCCAACAGAAATATTTGAGGATTCCAGCTTTCCCACATAATCAGCAAGACATGGTATTCTCTGTCTTTTTAAGATTAGTCATATTCATGGGTATAATGTGGTATATTAGTGTGGTTTTAATTTACATTTACCTAAAGACTAATGATGTTGAGTACCCTGTTATATGCGTTTTAGTCATCTATATTTCTTCTTTGGTAACATGTGCATCCATGTTCTTTGCTGATTTTTAAAATTAGGTTGCTTTTTTTTTTTTTGAAACAGAGTTTCGTTCTTGTTGCCCAGGCTGCAGTGCAGTGAGGCAGAGTCGGCTCACTGCAACCTCCCCGTCCCGGGTTCAAGTGATTCTCCTGCCTCACTCTCCCGAGTAGCTGGGATTACAAGCATGTGCCACCACACCTGGCTAATTTTGTATTTTTCGTAGAGATGGGGTTTTCTCCATGTTGGTCAGGCTGGTCTCGAATTCGCGACCTCAGATCATCCACCAGCCTCGGCCTCCCAAAGTACTGGAATCACAGGCGTGAGCCACTCTGCCTGGCCTAGGTTGCTTCTGATTAAATTAAAAAAGTGTTCTTTAAATATTGAGAATTCAAGTCCTTTGTAGGATGTATGTATAGCAAATATTTTCTTCTAAACAATGACTATTTTCTTCTTAATGATCTCTTTCGAAGCAGAAAGGTTTTTAATTTTAGTAAAGTCCGTTTTATTAACGGTTTCTGTTTGGCTTGTGCTTTCGGTACCATATCTTAGAACTCTTTGCTTAACCCAAATTCACAGAGATTTCCTCCCATGAATTCCTCTTGAAGTTTTATATTTTAGCTCGTACAACTAGGTCTATACCCATTTTGAGTTAATTGCTGTGCATGTGTTATGTGAGGCAAAGTGCCATGAGGGGGCTTTGTCTGGATAGCAGCAGGGGAGCTTGGAGATAAGTCATGTTTAAGAGTGATCCTTTCCCAGCCCATGAAACTGAGATTTCCTCCTGCATCTGTCAGCGACCGGCTAATGCCTTGAGGGAAGACAGATAAATGGCATATACGGATTATACATTTCCGTATATGTCCCATTTTGAGGACCTGGGTGCAAAATGGTTACAGTAGCCCAAGCATAGTCCTACCAGAAGAACCCTTAGGAGCAAAAGGCACCAAAAGCAGGGAAGGATTGTGCAGAGGGATAACAGGGATCTCAGGTGATCTAAGTTAGTCTCCTAGGAAGTGTCCTCCTGAGATGGATGCAAAGGGGAACTGCCACATATCAAGGACTCAGTAAACGTGTGTCTTCGGTGTTAGGAGCAGATTGAAGGAATTTCCCAGTTTGTAAACATTTTTGTCAACATGAAAATAGCAGGCATCTAGACTTATAATCTCCTAAAGAAAAGATAGAGACATTTGACAACCAAAGGTCCCATCCATTTAAGAACCAGTGAGCTCTGAGAGAATCCTAAGGATTAGCTGAAATTGCCCTATCCCAGCCCACAGACCCCACACTTCTAAGATCTGTTGGGTTTCCAATGTGTGGCCAGGGGAACACTAGCACAAGGAATTTGACAGTCTGAGTAAAGAGACAATTCAGGGAATGTAACGTTACATAGTCACACCGCATCCCTTATCACTCTCACTGCAGTCACCTTTCTGAAAATGAAACCCTGATA
>NW_022438328.1:0-1231 GCF_009761245.1 Sapajus apella
GGTGAACGAACACAAAGCAGAGCAGTTTGAACTAGACGTTTCTCCTGTCTTTTAAACGCCGTCTTACTTGTAGTACTAGTATGCCTGTATATGGCTGGAAATATCTGATTCCAGATTCTGCAGCGAAAGGATTTCTGAACTACTGCACACACACGTCAGTTTAACTCTGTAAGAAGATTGTAGAGCTTGACAAAAATTCTGCTAGATAGCTGCATTTCTGTTTTAGAGCAAGATATTTCTCATTACGGCCTTTAGTCTCAGTCATTCAGGAATATCCAAACGCAGCTTTTAGAAGAAACGTGTTTCTAACTCGCTGATCTAAACATAGATGCAACTTCCTAAAGTGAACGAACACAAAGCAGAGCATTTTGAACTAGAAGTTTCTCCGGTGTTTTAATTGCAGTCTTACTGCTATGTCAAAATGCCTGGGTAAGGCTGGAAATGTCTGTTTCCAGATTCCCTAAAGGAAAGATTTCAGGACCTCTGCACACACACATCAATTTAACTCCATAAGATGATTTTACAGCTGGAAAAACATTCTGCTAGATAGCGGCATTTTTGTTTTAGAGCAAGATGTTTCTGATTACGGCCTACAGACTCTTTCCCACTATAATTTCCAAACGCTGCTTTTAGAAGAAACGTGTTTCTAACTCGCTGATTCTAAATATAGATGCAACTTCGTAAGGTGAACGAACACAAAGCAGAGCATTTTGAACTAGACATTTCTGCTGTGTTTTAAACGCAGTCTTACTGCTGGGACTTATATGCCTGTGTAAGGCAGGAAATATCTGTTTCCAGATTCCCCAAAGAAAAGATTTCAGATCCTCTGCGCATACACATCTATTTTACTCTATAAGATGATTTTACAGCTTGACAAGCATTCTGATAGCTGCATCTTTGTTTTAGTGCTAGATATTTCTCAATACAGCATTTAGTCTAAGTCACTCAGGAATAACCAAACGCAGATTTTAGAGGAAACGTTTTTCTTACTCGCTGAATCTAAACATAGATGCAACTTCCTAAGGTGAACGTACACAAAGCAGCGCAGTTTGAAATAGACGTTTTTCCAGTGTTTTAAACGCAGTCTTACGGGTACTTCTCATATAACTGTATATGGCTGGAAATATCTGTTTCCAGATTCTCGAAGCAAAGGATTTCTGAGCTGCTGCAAACACACATCTGTGTAACTCTGTGAGTTGATTGTACAGCTTGACAACCATTCTGCTAGATA
>NW_022438328.1:1241-8188 GCF_009761245.1 Sapajus apella
TGTTTCTCATTACAACCTTAAGTCTCAGTCACTCTGGAATATCCAAACGCAGATTTTAGAAGAAACATTATTCTAACTCGCTGAATCTAAACATACATGGAACTTCCTAACGTGAACGAACACAAAGCAAAGCAGTTTGAACTAGTCGTTTCTCCTGGGTTTTAAACGCAGTCTTACTGGTAGGTCTCATATGCCTGTAGATGGCGGTAAATATCTGTTTCCAGATTCTCCAAGCAAAGGATTTCTGAACTGCTGCAAACACACATCAGTTTAACTCTTTAAGTTGATTGTGCAGCTTGACAACCATTCTGCTAGATAGCTGTGTTTTTGTTTTAGAGCAAGATGTTTCTGATTACGGCCTACAAGCTCTTTCACAGAGGAATATCCAAACGTTGCTTTTAGAAGAAATGTGTTTCTAACTCGCTGAATCTAAACATAGATGCAACTTCCTAAGGTGAACGAACACAAAGCAGAGCAGGTTGAAATAGACGTTTCTCCAGTGTTTTAAACGCAGTCTTACTGCTAGTTTATATAAGCATGTATATGGCTGGAAATATCTGCTTCCAATTTCTCCAACGAAAGGATTTGTGAACTACTGCACAAACACGTCAGTTTAACTCTGTAAGTAGATTTTACAGCTTGACAACCATTCTGCTAGATAGCTGCGTTTTTGTTTTAGAGCAAGATATTTCTCATTACGGCCTTTAGTCTCAGTCATTCTGGAATATCCAAAGGCAGTTTTTAGAAGAAACGTGTTTCTAACTGGATGAATCTAAACATAGATGCAACTTCTTAAGGTGAATGAACACAAAGCAGAGCAGTTTGAACTAGACGTTTCTCCTGTGTTTTAAACGCAGTCTTATTGCTAGGTCTTAAATGCCTGGGTAAGGCTGGAAACATCTGTTTCCAGATTCCCCAAAGAATAGATTTCAGAACCTCTACACACACACATCAATTTACCTCCATAAGATGATTTTACAGCTTGACAACCATTTTGCTAGATACCTGCGTTTTTGTTTTAGAGCAAGATATTTCTCATTACAGGGTTTAGTCTCAGTCACTCTGGAATATCTAATCGCAGATATTAGAAGATACGTTTTTCTAACTCGCTGAATCTAAGCATAAATGCAACTTCCTAAGATGAACGAACACAAAGCAGAGCAGTTTGAAATAAACGTTTCTCCTGGGTTTTAAACGCAGTCTTAGTGGTATTTCTCATATGCCTGTATATGGCTGGAAATAAATGTTTCCAGTTTCTCGAAGCAAAGGATTTCTGAACTGCTTCAAACACACATCAGTTTAACTCTGTATGTTTATTGTGCAGCTTGACAAAAATTCTGCTAGATAGCTGCGGTTTTTTTTTAGAGCAAGATGTTTCTGATTAAGGCCTATAGGCTCTTTCACACTGGAATATCCAAACGCTGCTTTTAGGAGAAACGTGTTTCTAACTCGCTGCATCTAAACAAAGACGCAAATTCCTATGGTGAACGAACACAAAGCAGAGCAGGTTGAACTAGATGTTTCTCCTGTGTTTTAAACACAGTCTTACTTTTAGTTCATATAAGCCTGTATATGGCTGGAAATATCTGCTTCTAGATTCTCCCACGAAAGGATTTCTGAACTACTGCACACACAGGTCAGTTTAACTCTGTAAGAAGATTGTACAGCTTGACAACCATTCTGCTAGATAGCTGCGTTTTTATTTTAGAGCTAGATATTTCTCACTACGGCTTTTAGTCTAAGTCATTCTGGAATATACAAACGCAACTTTTAAAAAAAACCTGTTTCTAACTCGCTGAATCTAAACATAGATATATCTTCCTAAAGTGAAGGAACACAAAGCAGACCATTTTGAACTAGACGTTTCTCCCGTGTTTTAAACGCAGTCGTACAGCTAAGTCATATATGCCTGGGTAAGGCTGGAAGTATCTGCTTCCATATTAACCAAAGAAAAGATTTCAGAACCTCTGCACACACACATCAATTTAACTCCATAAGATGATTTTACAGCTTGACTACCGTTCTGCTAGATAGCTGCGTTTTTGTTTTAGAGCAAGATATTTCTCATTACAGCCTTTAGTCTCAGCCAATCTGGAATTTCCAAACGCAGATTTTAGAAGAAACTTTTTTCTAACACGCTGAATCTTAACATAGACGCAACTTCCTAAGGTGAATGTACACAAAGCAGAGAAGTTTGAAATAGAAGTTTCTCCAGTGTTTTAATAGCAGTCTTACTGGTAGCTCTTATATGATTGTATATGACTGGAAATATCTGTTTCCAGATTCTCGAAGCAAAGGATTTCTGAACTGCTGCAAACACACATCACTTTAACTCTGTAAGTTGATTGTGCAGCTTGACAACCATTCTGCTAGATAGCTGCGTTTTTGTTTTAGAGCAAGATATTTCCCATTACGGACTTTAGTCTCAGTCATTCTGGAATATCCAAACGCAGCTTTTAGAAGAAACGTGTTCCTAACTCTCTGAATCTAAACATAGATGCAACTTCCTTAGGTGAACGAACACAAAGCAGAGGTGTTTGAACTAGAAGTTTCTCCTGTGTTTTAAACGCAGACTTACTGCTAATTCTTATACTCCTGTATATGGCTGGAAATATCTGTTTCCCGACTCTTCAACGAAAGGATTACTGAACTACTGCACACACACATCAGTTTACCTCTGTAAGTTGATTGTGCACCTTGACAACCATTCTGCTACATAGCTGCATTTTTGTTTTAGAGCAAGATGTCTCTGATTACGGCCTACAGGCTCTTTCACAATGGAATATCCAAACGCTGCTTTTACAAGAAACGTGTTTCTAACTCACTCAATCTGAACATAGATGCAACATCCTAAGGCGAATGAACACAAAGCAGAGGATTTTGAACCAGATGTTTCTCCTGTGTTTTAAACGCAGTTTTACTGGTAGGACTTAAATGCTTGGGTAAGGCTGGAAATGTCTGTTTCCAGATTCCTCAAAGAAAAGATTTCAGAACCTTTGCACACACACATCAATTTAACTATATAAGATGATTTTACAGCTTGACAACCATTCTGCTAGACAGCTGCGTTTTTGTTTTAGAGCAAGGTATTTCTCATTACAGACTTAAGTCTCAGTCACTCTGGAATATCCAAACGCAGATTTTAGAAGAAACGTTTTTCTCTCTCGCTGAATCTAAACATACATGGAACTTCCTAAGGTGAACGATCACAAAGCAAAGAAGTTTGAACTAGACGTTTCTCCTGGGTTTTATACGCAGTATTACTGGTAGTTCTCATATGCCTGTATATGGCTGGAAATATCTGTTTACAGATTCTCGAAGCAAAGGATTTCTGAACTGCTGCAAACACACATCAGTTTAACTCTGTAATTTGATTGTACAGCTTAACAACCATTCTGCCAGATGGCTGCGTTTTCGTTTTAGAGCAAGATATTTCCCCTTACGGCCTTTAGTCTCAGTCATTCTGGAATATCCAACCGCTGCTTTTAGAAGAAACGTGTTACTAACTCGCTGAATCTAAACAAAGATGCAACTTCCTAAGGCAAACAAGCTCAAAGCATAGCAGTTTGAACTAGATGTTTCTCCTGTGTTTTAAACGCAGTCTTACTGCTAGGACTTAAATGCCTGTGTAAGGCAGGAAATATCTGTTTCCAGATTCCCCAAAGAAAAGATTTCAGATCCTCTGCGCATACACATCAATTTAACTCCATAAGATGATTTTACAGCTTGACAAGCATTCTGATAGCTGCATCTTTGTTTTAGGGCAAGATATTTCTCAATACAGCATTTAGTCTAAGTCACTCAGGAATAACCTAACGCAGATTTTAGAACAAACGTTTTTCTAACTCGCTGAATCTAAACATAGATGCAACTTCCTAAGGTGAACGTACACAAAGCAGCGCAGTTTGAAATAGGCGTTTTTCCAGTGTTTTAAACGCAGTCTTACGGGTACTTCTCATATAACTGTATATGGCTGGAAATATCTGTTTCCAGATTCTCGAAGCAAAGGATTTCTGAGCTGCTGCAAACACACATCAGTTTAACTGTGTGAGTTGATTGTACAGCTTGACAACCATACTGCTAGATAGCTTCGTTTTTCTTTTGGAGCAAGATATTTCTCATTACGGCTTTTAATCTCAGTCATTCTGGAATATCCATACGCAGCTTTTAGAAGAAACGTGTTTCTAACTCGCTGAATCTAAACCTAGATGCAACTTCCTAAGGTGAACGAACAGAAAGCAGAGCAGTTTGAAATAGACGTTTCTTCTGGGTTTTAAACGCAGTCTTACTGGTAGTTCTCTTATGCCTGTATATGGCTGGAAATATCTGTTTCCAGATTCCCCAAAGAAAAGATCTCAGAACCTCTGCACACACACATCAATTTAACTCCATAAGATGATTTTACAGCTTGACAAGCATTCTGATAGCTGCATTTTTGTTTAGGGCAAGATATTTCTCATTACAGCATTTAGTCTAAGTCACTCAGGAATAACCAAACGCAGATTTTAGAAGAAACGTTTTTCTAACTCGCTGAATATAAACATAGATGCAACTTCCTAAGGTTAAGGAACACAAACAGAGCTGTTTGAAGTAGACATTTCTCCAGTGTTTTAAACGCAGTCTTACTGGAAGTTCTCATATACCTGTATATGGCTGGATATATCTGTTTCCAGATTCTCGAAGCAAAGGATTTCTGAACTACTGCACACACACGTCAGTTTAACTCTGTAAGAAGAGTGTACAGCGTGACAACCATTCTGCTAGATAGCTGCGTTTTTGTTTTAGAGCAAGATATTTCTCATTACAGCCTTAATTTTCAGTCACTCTGGAATATCCAAAAGCAGCTTTTAGAAGAAACGTGTTTCTAACTCGCTGAATCTAAACATAGATGCAACTTCCTAAGGTGAAGAAACACAAAGCAGAGCAGTTTGAACTAGATGTTTCTCCTGTGTTTTAAACGCAGTCTTACTACTTGTTCTTATAAGCCTGTATATGGCTGGAAATATCTGCTTCCATATTCTTCATCGAAAGGATTTCTGAACTATTGCACACACACGTCAGTTTCACTCTGTAAGAAAATTGTACAGCTTGACAACCATTCTGCCAGATGGCTGCATTTTCGTTTTAGAGCAAGATATTTCCCCTTACGGCCTTTAGTCTCAGTCATTCTGGAATATCCAAACGCAGCTTTTAGAAGAAACGTGTTTCTAACTCGCTGAATCTAAACCTAGATGCAACTTCCTAAGGTGAACGAACACAAAGCAGAGTAGTTTGAACAAGACGTTTCTAATGTGTTTTAAACGCAGTCTTACTGCTACGTCTTAAATGCCTGGGTAAGGCTGGAAATATCTGTTTCCAGATTCCCCAAAGAAAAGATTTCAGAACCTCTGCACACACACATCAATTTAACTCCATAAGGTGATTTCACAGCTTGACATCCATTCTGCTAGATAGCTGCTTTTTTGTTTTAGAGCAAGATATTTCTCATTACAGCGTTTAGTCTCAGTCACTCTGGAATATCCAAATGCAGATTTTAGAAGAAACGTTTTTCTAACTCCCTGAATCTAAACATAGAGGCAACTTCCTAAGGTGAACGAACACAAAGCAGAGCAGTTTGAAATAGACGTTTCTCCAGTGTTTTAAACGCAGTTTTACTGGTGTCTCTCATATGCCTGTGTATGGCTGGAAATGTCTTTTTCCAGATTCTCGAAGAAAAGGATTTCTGAACTGCTGCAAAAACACATTACTTTAACTCTGGAGGTTGATTGTACAGCTTGACAACCATTCTGCTAGATAGCTGCGTTTTTGTTTTAGAGCAAGATATTTCTCATTACAGCCTTTAGTCTCAGTCATTCTGGAATATCCAAACGCAGCTTTTAGAAGAAACGTGTTTCTAACTCGATGAATCTAAATATACATGCAACTTCCTAAGGTGAACGAACACAAAGCAGAGCATTTTGAACTAGAGGTTTCTCCGGTGTTTTAAATGCAGTCTTACTGGTAGTTCTCATATAACTGTATAAGGCTGGATATATCTGTTTCCAGATTTTCCAAAGAAAGGAATTCTGAACTACTAAACACACACGTCAGTTTAACGCTGTGAGAAGAGTGTACAGCTTGACAACCATTCTGCTAGTTAGCTGCGTTTTTGTTTTAGAGCAAGATATTTCTCATTGTGGCCTATAGTCTCAGTCATTCTGGAATATCCAAACGCAGCTTTTAGAAGATACGTGTTTCTAACAGGATGAATCTAAACATAGAGGCAACTTCCTAAGGTCAACGAAAACAAAGCAGAGCAGTTTGAAATAGACGTTTCTCCTGTGTTTTAAACGCAGTCTTACTGCTAGTTCTCAAATGCCTGGGTAAGGCTGGAAATATCTGTTTCCAGATTCCCCAAAGAAAAGATTTCAGAACATCTGCACACACACATCAATTTAACTCCATACGAAGGTTTTACGGATTGACAACCATTCTGCTACATAGCTGCGTTTTTGTTTTAGAGAAAGATAATTCTTATTACAGCCTTTAGTCTCAGTCACTCTGGAATATCCAAACGCAGATTTTTGAAGAAACCTTTTTCTAACTCGCTGAATCTAAACATACATGCAACTTCCTAAGGTGAACGAACACAAAGCAAAGCAGGTTGAAATAGACGTTTCTCCATTGTTTTAAAAGCAGTCTTACTGGCAGTTCTCATATGCCTGTATATGGCTGAAAATGTCGGTTTCCAGATTCTCGAAGCAAAGGATTTCTGAACTGCTGAAAGCACACATCAGTTTAACTCTGTAAGTTGATTGTACAGCGTGACAACCATTCTGCTAGATAGCTGCGTTTCTGTTTTAGAGCAAGATGTTTCTGATTACGGCATACAGGCTCTTTCACACTGGAATATCCAAACACTGCTTTTAGAAGAAACGTGTTTCTAACTCGCTGAATCTAAGCATAGA
>NW_022438328.1:8288-12684 GCF_009761245.1 Sapajus apella
AAACGCAGTCTTACTGGTAGTTCTCTTATGCCTGTATATGGCTGGAAATATCTGTTTCCAGATTCTCGAAGCAAAGGATTTCTGAACTGCTGCAAACACACATCAGTTTAACTCTGTAAGTGGATTGTGCAGCTTGACAACAATTCTGCTATATAGCTGCGTTTTTGTTTTAGAGCAAGATGTTTCTGATTACGGCCTATAGGCTCTTTCACACGGGAATATCCAAATGCTGCTTTTAGAAGAAACGTGTTTCTAACTCGCTGAATCTAAACATAGATGAAGTTCGTAAGGTGAACGAACACAAAGCAGAGCATTTTGAACTAGACGTTTCTGCTGTGTTTTAAACGCAGTCTCACTGCTAGGACTTAAATGCCTGTGTAAGGCAGGAAATATCAGTTTCCAGATTCCCCAAAGAAAAGATTTCAGAACCTCTGCACACACACATCAATTTAACTACATAAGATGATTTTACAGCTGGACAAACATTCTGCTAGATAAGCGGCATTTTTGTTTTAGAGCAAGATATTTCTGATTACGGCCTGCAGGCTCTTTCACACTGGAATATCCAAACGCTGCTTTTAGAAGAAACGTGTTTCTAACTCACTGATTCTAAACATAGATGCAACATCCTAAGGTGAACGAACACAAAGCAGAACAGTTTGAACTAGACATTTTTCCTGTGTTTTAAATGGAGTCTTACTGCTAGTTCTTAAAAGCCTGTATGTGGCTGGAAATATCTGTTTCCAGATTCTCCAAAGAGAGGATTTCTGAACTACTGCACACACATGTCAGTTTAACTCTGTAAGAAGATTGTACAGCTTGACAACCATTCTGCTAGATACCTGCGTTTTTGTTTTAGAGCAAGATATTTCTCATTACGGCCTTTAGTCTCAGGCATTCTGGAATATCCAAACGCAGCTTTTAGAAGAAACGTGTTTCTAACTCGCTGAATCTAAACATAGATGCAACTTCCTAAGGTGAACGAACACAATCCAGAGTAGTTGGAACTAGACGTTTCTTCCTGTGTTTTAAACGCAGTCTTACTGCAAAGTCAAAAATGCCCGGGCAAGGCTGGAAATATCTGTTTCCACATTCCCCAAAGAAAAGATTTCAGAACCTCTGCACACGCACATCAATTTAACTCCATAAGCTGATTTTACAACTTGACAACCATTCTGCTTGATAGCTGCGTTTTTGTTTTAGAGCAAGATATTTCTCAATACAGCCTTTAGCATCAGTCACTCTGGAATATCCAAACGCAGATTTTGGAAGAAACGTTTTCCTAATTCGCTGAATCTAAACATAGATGCAACTTCCTAAGGTAAAGGAACACAACGCAGAGCAGTTTGAACTAGACGTTTCTCCTGGGTTTTAAACGCAGTCTTACTGGTAGTTCTCATATGCCTGTATATGGCTGGAAATAAATGTTTCCAGATTCTCGAAGCAAATGATTTCTGAACTGCTGCAAACACACATCAGTTTCACTCTGTAAGTTGATTGTGCAGCTTGACAAAGATTCTGCTAGATAGCTGCATTTTTGTTTTAGAGCAAGATGTTTCTGATTACGGCCTATAGGTTCTTTCACACTGGAATATCCAAACGCTGCTTTGAGGAGAAACGTGTTTCTAACTCGCTGAATCTAAACAAAGACGCAAATTCCTAAGGTGAACGAACACAAAGCAGAGCAGTTTGAACTAGATGTTTCTCCTGTGTTTTTAATGCAGTCTTACTGCTAATTCCTAGAAGCCTGTATATGGCTGGAAATATCTGTTTCTAGATTCTGCAGCGAAAGGATTTCTGAACTACTGCACACACGCTTCAGTTTAACTCTGTAAGAAGATTGTACAGCTTGACAACCATTCCGCTAGATAGCTGCGTTTTTGTTTTAGAGCAAGATATTTCTCATTACGGCCTTTAGTCTCAGTCGTTCTGGAATATCAAAACGCAGCTTTTAGAAGAAACGTGTTTCTAACTCACTGAATCTAAACATAGATGCAACTTCATAAGGTGAACGAACAGAAAGCAGAGCAGTTTCAACTAGATGTTTCTCCTGTGTTTTAAACGCAGTCTTACCACTAGGTCTTAAATGCCTGGGCAAGGCTGGAAATATCTGTTTCCAGATTCCCCAAAGAAAAGATTTCAGAAACTCTGCACACACACATCAATTTAACTCCATAACATGATTTTACAGCTTGACAACCATTCTGCTAGATAGCTGCGTTTTTGTTTTAAAGCAAGATATTTCTCATTACAGCCTTTAGTCCCAGTCACTCTGGAATATCCAAACGCAGATTTTTGAAGAAACCTTTTTCTAACTCCCTGAATCTAAACATAGAAGCAACTTCCTAAGGTGAACGAACACAGAGAAGAGCAGTTTGAAATAGACGTTTCTCCTGTGTTTTAAACACAGTCTTTCTGTTAGTTCTCATATGCCTATGTATGGCTGGAAATATCTGTTTCCAGATTCTGCAACGAAAGGATTTCTGAACTACTGCACACACGCGTCAGTTTAACTCTGTAAGAAGATTGCACAGCTTGACAACCATTCTGCTAGATAGCTTCGTTTTTCTTTTGGAGCAAGATATTTCTCATTACGGCTTTTAATCTCAGTCATTCTGGAATATCCATACGCAGCTTTTAGAAGAAACGTGTTTCTAACTCACTGAATCTAAACATAGATGCAACTTCCTAAGGTGAACGAACAGAAAGCAGAGCAGTTTGAACTAGACGTTTCTTCTGGGTTTTAAACGCAGTCTTACTGGTAGTTCTCTTATGCCTGTATATGGCTGGAAATATCTGTTTCCAGATTCCCCAATGAAAAGATCTCAGAACCTCTGCACACACACATCAATTTAACTCCATAAGATGATTTTACAGCTTGACAAGCATTCTGATAGCTGCATTTTTGTTTTAGGGCAAGATATTTCTCATTACAGCATTTAGTCTAAGTCACTCAGGAATAACCAAACGCAGATTTTAGAAGAAACGTTTCTCTAACTCACTGAATCTAAACATAGATGCAACTTCCTAAGGTGAACGTACACAAAGCAGCGCAGTGTGAAATAGACGTTTTTCCAGTGTTTTAAACGCAGTCTTACGGGTACTTCTCATATAACTGTATATGGCTGGAAATAAATGTTTCCAGATTCTCGAAGCAAAGGATTTCTGAACTGCTGCAAACACACATCAGTTTAACTCTGTAAGTTGATTGTGCAGCTTGACAACCATTCTGCAAGATAGCTGCGTTTTTGTTTTAGAGCAAGATGTTTCTGATTACGGCCTATAGACTCTTTCACACTGGAATATCCAAACGCTGCTTTTAGGAGAAACGTGTTTCTAACTCGCTGAATCTAAACAAAGGCGCCAATTCCTAAGGTGAACGAACACAAAGCAGATCAGTTTAAACTAGATGTTTCTCCTGTCTTTTAAACGCAGTCTTACTGCTAGTTCTTATAAGCCTGTATATGGCTGGAAATGTCTGTTTCCATGTTCTCCAACGAAAGGATTTCTGAACTACTGCACACACACGTCAGTTTAACTCTGTAAGAAGATTGTACAGCTTGACAACCATTCTGCTAGATAGCTGCGTTTTTGTTTTAGAGCAAGATGTTTCTCATTACAACCTTAAGTCTCAGGCACTCTGGAATATCCAAAAGCAGATTTTAGAAGAAACATTATTCTAACTCGCTGAATCTAAACATAGATGCAACTTCCTAAGGTGAACGAACACAAAGCAAAGCAGTTTGAACTAGTCGTTTCTCCTGGGTTTTAAACGCAGTCTTACTGGTAGTTCTCATATGCCTGTATATGGCTGGAAATAAATGTTTCCAGATTCTCCAAGCAAAGGATTTCTGAATTGCTGCAAACACACATCAGTTTAACTCTGTAAGTTGATTGTGCAGCTTGACAACCATTCTGCTAGATAGCTGCATTTTTGTTTTAGAGCAAGATATTTCTGATTACGGCCTATAGGCTCTTTCACACTGGAATATCCAAACTCTGCTTTTAGGAGAAACGTGTTTCTAACTCGCTGAATCTAAACAAAGACGCAAATTCCTAAGGTGAACGAACACAAAGCAGAGCAGTTTGAACTAGATGTTTCTCCTGACTTTTAAACGCAGTCTTACTGCAAGTTCTTATAAGCCTGTATATGGCTGGAAATGTCTGTTTTCATATTCTCCAACGAAAGGATTTCTGAACTACTGCACACACATGTCAGTTTAACTCTGTAAGAAGATTGTACAGCTTGACCACCATTCTGCTAGATAGCTGCGTTTCTGTTTTACAGCAAGATATTTCTCATTACGGCCTTTAGTCTCAGTCATTCAGAAATATCCAAACACAGCTTTTAGAAGAAACGTGTTTCTAACTCGCTGAATCTAAACATAGATGCAAC
>NW_022438328.1:12694-15830 GCF_009761245.1 Sapajus apella
GCTGAATCTAAACATAGATGCAACTTCCTAAAGTGAACGAACACAAAACAGAGCAGTTTGAACTGCATGTTTCCCCTGTGTTTTAAACGCAGTCTTACTGCTAGTTCATATAAGCCTGTATACGGCTGGAATTATCTGTCTCCAGGTTTTCAAAGCAAAGGATTTCTGAATGCTGCAAACACACATCAGTTTAACTCTGTAAGTTGATTGTGCACCTTGACAACCATTCTGCTAGATAGCTGCGTTTTTGTTTTAGAGCAAGATGTCTCTGATTATGGCCTACAGGCTCTTTCTCACTGGAATATCCTAACGCTGCTTTTACAAGAAACGTGTTTCTAACTCGCTCAATCTGAACATAGATGCAACATCCTAAGGCGAACGAACACAAAGCAGAGCAGTTTGAACGAGACGTTTCTCGTGTGTTTTAAACGCACTCTTACTGCTAGGTCTTAAATGCCTGGGTAAGGCTGGAAATATCTGTTTCCAGATTCCTGAAAGTAAAGATTTTAGAACCTCTGCACATACACATCAATTTAACTCCATAAGAGGATTTTACAGCTTGACAACCATTCTGCTAGTTAGCTGCATTTTTGTTTTAGGGCAAGATGTTTCTGATTACGGCCTACAGGCTCTTTCACACGGGAATATCAAAACGCTGCTTTTAGAAGAAACGTGTTTCTAACTCGGTGAATCAAATGATAGACGCAACTTCCTAAGGTGAACGAACGCAAAGCAGAGCATTTTGAGCTAGATGTTTCTCCTGTGTTTTAACCGCAGTCTTACTTCTAGATCTTAGAAGCATGTATATGGCTGGAAATGTCTGTTTCCACATTCTCTAACGAAAGGATTTCTGAGCTACTGCACAGACACGTCAGTTTAACTCTGTAGGAAGATTCTACAGCTAGACAACAATTCTGCTAGATAGCTGCGTTTTTGTTTTAGAGCAAGATATTTCTCATTACAGCCTTTAGTCTCAGTCACTCTCGAAAATCCAAACGCAGATTTTAGAAGAAACGTTTTTCTAACTCGCTGAATCTAAACATAGATGCAACTTTCTTAGGTGAACGAACACAAAGCAGAGCAGTGTGAACTAGACTTTTCTCCTGTGTTTCTAACGCAGTCTTACTGCTAGGTCTTAAATGCCAGGGTAAGGCTGGAAATATCTGTTTCCAGATTAACCAAAGAAAAGATTTCAGAACATCAGCACACACACATCAATTTAACTCCATAAGATGATTTTACAGCTTAACAACCATTCCGCTAGATAGCTGCGTTTTGTTTTAGAGCAAGATATTTCTCATTACAGCCTTTAGTCTCAGTCACTCTGGAACATCCAAACGCAGATTTTAGAAGAAACGTTTTTCTAACTCGCTGAATCTAAACATAGATGGAACTTCCTAAGGTGAACCAACACAAAGCAGAGCAGTTTGAAATAGATTGTTCTCCAGTGTTTTAAATGCAGTCTTACTGGTAGTTCTCATATGCCTGTATATTTCTGGAAATATCTGTTTCCAGATTCTCGAAGCAAAGGATTTCTGAACTGCTGCAAACACACATCAGTTTACTCTGTAAGTTGATTGTGCAGCTTGACAACAATTCTGCTAGACAGCTGCGTTTTTGTCTTAGAGCAGGATGGTTCTGTTTAGGGCCTACAGGCTCTTTCACACTGGAATATCCAAATGCTGCTTTTAGAAGAAACGTGTTTCTAACTCGCTGAGTCTAAACATAGATGCAACTTCCTAAGTCGAACGAACACAAAGCAGAGCAGTTTGATATAGATGTTTCTCCTGTGTTTTAAACGCAGTCTTACTGCTATTTCTTAGAAGCCTGTATATGGCTGGAAATATCTGTTTCCAGATTCTGCAGCGAAAGGATTTCTGAACTACTGCACACACACGTCAGTTTAACTCTGTAAGAAGATTGTACAGCTTGACAACCATTCTGCTAGATAGCTGCGTTTCTGTTTTAGAGCAAGATATTTCTCATTACGGCCTTTATTCTCAGACATTCTGGAATATCCAAACGCAGCTTTTAGAAGAAACTTGTTTCTAACTCGCTGAATCTAAACATAGATGCAACTTCCTAAGGTGAAGGAACACAAAGCAGAGTAGTTTGATCTAGACGTTTCTCCTGTTTTTTAAACGCAGTCTTACTGCAAGGTATTAAATGCCGCTGCAAGTCTGGAATTATCTGTTTCCAGATTCCCCAAAGAAAAGATTTCAGAACCTCTGAACACACACATCAATTTCAATCCATAAGATGATTTCACAGCTTGGCAACCATTCTCCTAGATAGCTGTGTTTTTGTTTTAGAGCAAGATGTTTCTGATTACAGCCTACAAGCCTTTTCACACAGGAATATCCAAACGTTGCTTTTAGAAGAAACGTGTTTCTTACTCGCTGAATCTAAACATAGATGCAACTTCCTAAGGTGAACGAACAGAAAGCAGAGCAGTTTGAAATAGACGTTTCTTCTGGGTTTTAAACGCAGTCTTACTGGTAGTTCTCTTATACCTGTATATGGCTGGAAATATCTGTTTCCAGATTCACCAAAGAAAAGATCTCAGAACCTCTGCACACACACATCAATTTAACTCCATAAGATGATTTTACAGCTTGACAAGCATTCTGATAGCTGCATTTTTGTTTTAGGGCAAGATATTTCTCATTACAGCGTTTAGTCTAAGTCACTCAGGAATAACCAAACGCAGATTTTAGAAGAAACGTTTTTCTAACTCGCTGAATCTAAACATAGATGCAACTTCCTAAGTTGAACGTACACAAAGCAGCGCAGTTTGAAATAGACATTTTTCCAGTGTTTTAAACGCAGTCTTACGGGTACTTCTCATATAAATGTATATGGCTGGAAATATCTGTTTCCAGATTCTCGAAGCAAAGGATTTCTGAGCTGCTGCAAACACACATCAGTTGAACTCTGTGAGTTGATTGTACAGCTTGACAACCATTCTGCTAGATAGCTGCGTTTTTCTTTTTGGAGCAAGATGTTTCTGATTACGGCCTGCCGGCTCTTTCACACTGGAATATCCAAAAGCAGATTTTAGAAGAAACGTGTTTCTAACTCGCTGAGTCTAAACATAGATGTAACTTCCTAAGGTGAACGAACACAACGCAGAGCA
>NW_022438329.1:0-15823 GCF_009761245.1 Sapajus apella
TTGGAGATAGGGTCTTGCTCTGTTGCCTAGGCTGGAGTGCAGTGGTCTGATTATAGCCCTCTGCAACCTCAAACTTCTGGGCTTGGCTGCGCACAATGGCTCACACCTGTAAACCCAGCACTTTGGGAGGCCAATGCGGGCAGATCACGAGGTCAGGAGATCGAGATCATCCTGGCTAACACAGAGAAACCCTGTCTCTACTAAAAATGCGAAAAATTAGCCGTGTGTGGTGGCACGCGCCTGTAGTCCCAGCTACTCGGGAGGCTTAGGCAGGAAAATCACTTGAACTCTGGAGGTGGAGGTTGCAGTGAGCTGAGATTGTACCACTGCACTCCAGCCTGGATGACAGAGCAAGACTCCATCTCAAACAAACAAAAATTCCTGGGCTCAAACGATTCTCCCACCACAGCCTCCCAAGTAGCTAGGACTACAGGTGCATTCCACCATATCAGGCTAATGTTTACATTTTTTGTAGAGATGACGGTCTCACTATGTTGCCCAGGCTGGCCTCGAACTCCTGGCCTCAAGTGATTATTCTGTCTCAGCTTCCGAAACTGCTAGGAATCCAGGTGTGAGCCACTGTGTCCAGCTAATTAAGGTCCTGTTAATATTATTTCCCCATTATATTATTTCTGGATATAGGAAAAATAAAACAAGTCTGGCACAGAGAACTCATTTAGGAGTGTAGCTTAGTATTTACAGTGCAGGCTTGGGAATTAGGCTTCTTGAGTTTACATCCTGCCTTTACCAATTTCCTTAGGCATACATTTAACATCTCTCAATTGCTTCTCAATTTTCCTCATTTATAACATGGGTACAGTAAGTTGTGTTAAGATGTACATGAAATAGTGCCTATAAAGTGTGTAGCCCAGTGCGCAATACATAGTGAGCATTCCATGTAATGTTACATGCTTATTAAGCCAGTAATGATTATGAACACTATTAAAGAAAGTTTCTCAAAGGCTAAAAGCAGAGCCCACAGAGAAGAGGTAGATGCTTTTTAGTGTTCAGAGAGGGCTAGATTTCTTCTGACAGCCCATCTTGAGAAGTGGCTGCAGGTTCAGAGGCTCCTAGGGCCGCTGTATCAACCAAGAAGACGCCCACAGGAGCTTCAGAGGACCTCTGCTGAGGGAAACTCCCATCAGAAACCAGGGTGGGAGGGGGGGCGCGGGAAGAGAGAGCGGTTGAAAGGCAGGAAGCCCCGAGCCTGCAGGAAACATTAGGTGGAGAAACAAAGTATGCTTGTAAAAGCCCACTCAGGACAAGAGCTTGAGACTGAAAACTTGGAAGCAGGGAAGGGAGCTCCAGGAGAGTTCAAAGTAACTCACTACTCTAGTTATTTCTGATATCTTTATTCTTTTCTCTGATTATCACAAATAATACATTGGTACTTTATAGAACCTTATGCAATGCAAATAGCAAAAGAATTCCTTTCCACGTTTTTTAAATCTCTTTTTTTTTTTTTTTTTTTTTTTTGAGACAGGGCCTCGCTCTGTCACCCAGGCTGGAGTGCAGTCGTACAATCACAGCTCACTGCAACCACAACCTCCTAGGCTCAAGCAATCCTCCTGCCTCAGCCTCCCAAGTCGCTGGAATTACAAACACAGACCATCATGCCTGGCTAATTTTTTTTTTTTTTTGAGATGGAATATTGCTCTATCGCCCAGGGTGGAATACAATGGTACAATCTCAGCTCAGTGCAAACCTCTGTCTCCCGGGTTCAAGCGATTCTCCTGCCTGAGCCTCCTGAGTAGCTGGGATTACAGGTGCCTACCGCTGTACCTAGCTTTTTTGTATTTTCAGTAAAGACGGGTTTTCACTATGTTGGCCAGGCTGGTCTCAAACTCCTGACCTCAGGCAATCCACCTGCTTCGGCCTCCCAAAGTGCTGGGATTACAAGTGTGGGCCACTGCACCCAGCCTGCATAGTTACTTTATTTTTTGTAGAGACAGGGTTTCACCATGTTGACCAGGCTGGCCTAGAACTCCTGGGCTCAAGCAATCCTCCTGCCTCTGCCTCCCAAAGTGCCGAGATTACAAATGTGACCCACGGCACCTGGCCCTAAAAACATTTTTATTGAGGCGTAATACATACAGAAAATGCACACGTCATATTTAGTGAATTTCTCAAAGTGAATATACTCATGTAGCCCACACCCAAACCATGGCATAACTTATCAGAACACCAGAAGTCCCTCTCTTCCAGTCATTACTAATCCCAACAGGAGTCTTTCCTGATATTTTTTTTCGCCATAGTTTTGCCTGTTTTTAAATTTTAAGTAAATAGAATCACACAGTATATACTTTTTTGTGTGTCTGGCTTCTTTCACTGAGCAATATGTTTTGCAACTCATTCCTATGGATATTCAGTACTTCACTGTATAGATATATCCCCAATTTATTTATCCATTTTGTCATCAAATACTGATGTGTATTTGAATGGTTTCCAGTTTTTAGTTATTGTAAATAATGCTTGGATTACTCTTGTGCGTAACTTCTGGTGAACTCATTTCTCTTGAATCCCCAGGAGTGGAATTACTGGGTAATAGGATATGCATACGTTCAGCTTTAATAGTTACTAGTGCCTAAAGTCTTAAAAGGATATTCAAAGTATATACAAGATCTCTGTGTGGGCTCCTGGAGAAACTTCAGAATGTCACAACTCTGCAAGGGAAGAGGACGAGGAAGGGGCAGTCCAGTGGCACTTGTCCAATGCCACTGGGCTGCCCCAATCCACCTGTGGACTGTCCAATCTATCAAGACACATGACATGCCCTGAATTCCACTTTCATCTTGTCACTGCCATCCACATTCCCCAACAGAGACCCCCTTTATAAATCCAACCACACTTTCAGGGCAGCATTGGATTGCATGTCTGTCCACTTGCTGTCCTTAGACTGGATTTTATTTCCTATATTCATTCATCCAGGTAACAAATATTTAATGCCTACAACTCATTTGCATTGTTTTAGAATCTGGGACAGGAGCAATGTACACCTCTCTACCCTGATGGAGCTAACATTTTCATAGGAGGAGATGGACCATGAACAAATAGGAATATGTTAGTGGTGATAAGGACTATGGAGAAATATAGAGCAATGTAAGAAGAGAAAGAGTGGGATGGGGGAGGAATGTGCTATTGTTTAATAGGGTGGTCGGGGAAGGCCTGCAGAGCAGACAAGATCTGAAAGACATGATTACTCTGGCCATTATGCTGGAAATATGTTATACAGAAGGAAGATGGAACTAGAAAGGCAGAGGCCATCACAAGAGTGCAGACATGAGATGATGCTAAATTGGACTGGGTGATGGTAGTGGCAATGATGAGAAGTGGTTGCATACAGCATATATTCTAAAGGTAAGGCTGACAAGATTTGCTGATGGATTGGTTGTAGAGCAAGAGAGGGGAGTCAAAATGCCTTGTTCTTGCCAGGAGCAATGCCTGTTTATATGTACAACATAGGAATAAGTCCTGAGTCCAGGGCCTGTTGACTGAATAGGTGGATGTCTTCCCTGATTATACCTAGCTAAACATGCTGTATGAAAGATCTGTTCTTTCTTGTCTCAGAGAGAACATGGTATAAGTACTAAGACAAAATAATTGGAGCCAGACTCGTAGTCCCATCTCTGTCACTTACTAGCTGTGTATCCTCAGGCAAGTTACATAACAATTTTGAGCCTGTTTCCTCTTCTGGAAAAATGGAACAGTAATAGTACCTGAATCACATTATTGTTGTGGTAGTATACATAAATAGGCCTGGCATAGAGCCTAACATCAAGTCAGGGCTTAGGAAATAACTAAGTTAAACCAGTTCCCAGTTAAAACAGACAAAAGGCTATGGAATAAGGGTTATCTTTATTTGGATTGAAAAGTATAAATATGAACCAGGTTTGGAAATACAAGTTGTAACAGTTCAGAAATGGCACCAGAAACTTCCAGAAAGGACCATGACAGCATACCTTCATCATTTTGGTGAGGTGGGTGGGATTATACAAAGCCTTCCCCACCTCCAACCTTCTCGGTAGCAATTGGCAGGTAATCAGTTACCAAGAACAGTCAGCTCCTGTTCCTTCTCAGTCTTTTGCTTTGCTAATACCTTCTCCAGACTGTCGTCTGCTGCACTGACCCCTGCATGGAGTAGCACCAGAAGAATGGCAGGAGTAAGAGAAATGTCTTGACACAAGGGAAAGTGAGTTCCCACACTGAGGGCTGGGGCTGTGGGGGTGAGGGACAGGAAAGCTACAGGCATGGAAGCCCAACCTCTTCTGAGACTTGGCAGGAAGAGGACACAGGGTGACACTGATATCCATTACACTTTGACATCAGCACCTTGGGCTTTCAAAACACAAACAGTAGACAAAATCGCCTAGGCAATACTGCAGTCCAACTCATAGAGTGGCTCTGACCAAGTTAAACCCCACATCCTTACCGTGCAGAGCTCCCCCAGTGGCACTCTGACCACGGAAGATCTGCCGAAATGTAGACAGACAATAAATTACTACAGATGGGTCACAGAACCATCCCAGCTTTGTGGCAAGGGTAGGTGGCACTGAGCCAGATTGTGGGGATGCTGGGTGGAGGGCCAGGAAATTGCCAAAGTAACAGTCTAGGCACTTGAAATATTATTGTTAGAGTGTTAAAAACTAAATAAATTAACATACATAGAATAAAATAAATATATAATTTAAGAGGCATTTACAAACAACAACAACAAAAATAGTTGTTATTTTTCCATCTAGGTAGAAGTCCCAAAATTCAGTTCTCAGGCTTGTGGTATTTCACAGTTAACTCATCAAATCCAGCGCTGGAGGGTCCCAGTGGCAGATTCCCTTGGTGGTACTTGAGTACCTGGCTTCTCAATCTTTGTTGCTTTCTTCCAGTTCACAAATCTTTCCTTCTTCTTCTTCTTTTTTTTTTTCAGTCAAAGATCCTGGAGTGTATGGAATTTAACCAACATTCTAATCCAGAAGGTAAGCGTCTAAACAAAATTATGAGGGGAAGTGGGGTCTGGTGAAGGGGAATCAGAAGGGCATGAAGTTCCCTTGCTTTTGCTTTCTTCTTACCCACATCCCACTGGACATATTCTGTTTGGCACTTGAAGGCTCTGGTATTTTGGCAAAGCAATTATGGGAGGCCCAATCCTAGACAGCGACTAGGGACAAAGGAGTCTTTGTGGCTATACGTGAAGTCCTTCCCCTCTGCAGTCTGCAATCACCTTGTGTCTTCTCAGAGGTAGCAGTCCCCAGCCGATTCCTAAAGCACAAAAGAAAGGCATTTAAAGTCAGGTCTAGTCTAAAGAGGTCTTAAGATTTTCCTGGTCCAGTCTTTTTGATTTTTTAATTTTTTTGAGACAGGGTTTTACTCTGTCACCCAGAGGAGGGGAGGGACGGGGAAAGGACAAGAGTGGGAGAAGCTGTCCCCTCAGGTGTCTCTCTTAGGTGTCTCTCTAGCAACTTTTACACTAAGTGAAGCATTGAGTCTTTTTGAAAATAATTCTGCAGTGGTATCCAAATGTCACAGTAGCCTGGCCCTCAACCCCTAGATGAAGAATTCAGCACCCACTGAAGCAGAGTGAGGACAGGGCACAAAGGATAATCATGTCAAGGGGCAAAGGATGGAGCATTACCTTGAGCACAAGTCTCTCTCAGTGGGAATTAGTCATGCCCAACTTCACTTTCTCTTCATTTTCCACATCATAACCTCCTCTCCTGTGGTACCTGAGGAAGATAAGTTTTGTGAATAAGCCCTGCCTGCTATGACAAAGTGCAGATCCAGAGCAGGTCCTTCCAAAGAACTCTGCCATGGTGGTTTCCTCTACTACTTGGAAAAGCCCAGATGGTAGGGCAGCCCCACCTGTGGTCAAAGGCCCAACTGCCCTGAGGGACGCCTGTCTTTAACAGCAGGCTGCAATTTACAAAGAGCTTTCACCATATTTATGTGATCCTCACAAAATCCTTATGAGGTAGGTGGACAAAGATTGCAGTCACTATAAGATTACAATCCTTGGGCCGGGCGCTATGGCTCATGCCTGTAATCCTAGCACTTTGGGAGGCTGAGGTGCGTGGATCACCTGAGGTCAGGAGTTCAAGACCAGCCTGGCCATCATGGTGAAACCCCATCTTTAAAAAAAAAAAAAAAAAAAAAATTACAATCCTCAGAGAGACAGTAACTTGTTCCAGGTCTCATGATAGATGAGTTGCACTGCTTGAAAACAGGCATAGAATGCTTGGTAAGTCTCCCCCAAGCTAGAGCATACCCAGATTAGAAGCAGGGCCTGAGGTCCAGATGCCTCGGAAGTGGAAGGATATACCACTAGCACCACCAACACCTTGACTACCAAACCACATACTAATGCCACCAAAGAACAGAGTCAGGAGAAAGCAATGTGTGACAAAGTGGCTCCGTGAGTGAGTAGCTGGGCCACAGAGGCAGGAAGAGAACTCCTGTGAGGAGCAGAACCTGGTATAGCCTGGCAAGTTTGACCCTAGGCTGTAGACATGGGACTCATGTCATGCCAGAAATACTAGGTTTTTGGAGAATCTACACCCTGGAGCTAGCCCATGATTTGGAGAGATTGAGGGAAGTGCATGTTATCATCAGGGAGAAGGCCCAGAAGGAAGAAGAATGGGAGTGATTTGCAGAAACAGCCTGCAGGGGACCCCAACACTCACCTAAACATGAGAAGCCCCACGATGACCAGCAGACAAACAGATGAGAGCACCACAGCCACCACGGCCAGGATGGTTGTGTGGTCATAGGTATATAAGCGATTTTCCACTGGGAGGCTAAGCCCATGACACCTCTCTCCATGATAACCCGGGTGGCAGCTAGTTCAAGACAGAACAAGAAAGAAATGGAGTTAGTACGTTGGCCTGTCTCTCTTGGCAAAGGCCCACCTACGTAAGCCAAACCCCATTCCTCACACCCTCAGCCTGTCAATCCCTGCCCATGATCCCTGCCCATCCTCCATCCTTCTCCTCCAGTAGAAAACTCTTTAAAGCCCATCTGAAGGCTCTGTAGCATTCCTCCTTCACTTAACACCCTCCCCTTTTCCATTCCTTTTGGTTCTCTGGGCTGAGATTCCTGCTCCAGGCATGGAAAAAGCAAGGGAGGACTTGAAGGCCCCAGCTAGATATGTTGTTCCACGTGTGGCTGATTTATGACATGTGTGTTCAGGCGTTCTGTTTAAGCCACTTATGAGGGCTTGGGCACAAGAGCTGGTAGGCTGAATTGAGGGGATTCAGTATCACTCCCTCCAGTGAGGCCCCTCAACATTCTGACCCAGAAATAAACCCAGCCTTGCCCATCGTGCTTCCAGCATCCAGTCCCTCTCCACTGCTGCCCAGCCTATTAATAGGCCCTGTGCCTCTGCCAGGAGTCGTTTTTCTCAAGTTTCCTTCATTTAACCCCAGCTCCCCCTGGGTGCAGAGCCTAACTTGGGAGCTTAACTTTGGCCTTTGGCCTCTGAACGCAGAGCTGCCAGGCCTCCTTCATCACAGGACAAAGCAAACAAATCAAGTAACATCTTTCTGCCCAGCTTCCCTGCCAGAGCATGGAAGAATGTCAGAAACAATCCTTTGGCTCTTCTCACTCAAGAAATAAATCACATGGCAACTGCCTTTTCTTTTCTATTTTTTCTTTTTTTTTTTTTTTGAGATGGAGTTTCACTCTTATCACCTAGGCTAGAGTGCAATGGCACAATCTCAGCTCACTGCAACCTCTGCCTCCCAGGTTCAAGAGATTCTCTCACCTCAGCCTCCCAAGTAGCTGGGATTACAGGCACCCACCATCACATCCAGCTAATTTTTGTATTTTTTAAGTAGAGACAGAGCTTCACCATGTTGGCTAGGCTGATCTCGAACTCCTGACCTCAGATGATCCACCCACCTCAGCCTCCCAAAGTGCTAGGATTATAGGCGTGAGCCACCATGTCCAGCTGGCAACTGCCTTTTCTAACACAAAGCATTTCCTTGAAGCTCTTAGAAAGACTCAGAAGTGCTTACAGTTGAAGAAGCACATTCACATCCTTTCCTTTAACTGAGCATCCCAGAGATCCTTCGATGTAGGTAGGATCCCATTTTACAGAAAGGTGGAGTGGTTTTCCCAAGGTCACACAGCAAGGCAGAAACGCAGATGTAGATGTAGACTGTCTGACTCTGAGCTCAGTGTGCTTGCCCACTCACACCCCACAACTGCCTACCCTTCAGCCAGGGAGTACAGTGGCACTGTCTGCCTGGGGACTTTAGACTACCAACTGCTGAAGAAGAACCTGGTGGCCCTCTTTTCTGAGCTGTGCTTTCTCTGGGAAGGAGGTGCTCTCTCTGGTGCCTCAAAGCAAGGAATCCCTTATTCCTGTGGACAGGCTCCCAGGGAATATCCAAGAGACAGACTCGTCCACAACCAGCAGTAGCAGAGGGGCCAGGCTGGGTGGCACCGTATTCCTGCCTTCTTGCCCTGCGCCTCTCCCTGCCCTAGTTCCTCCTGGGTGCTTTGAGAAAACACCTCACTGTAGGATAAATGTAGGTCAGGCCCACTATACACACAGCATAGTCCACAATTCCTTGCCCAGCCTCTCCATGTATCTAGCCCACCAGCTCATGTAGGCAAAAAAGCAATCCCTAACCTGCCAGGGCATGGAGGACACTTGCAGAAGCACTCCTGGAAAATCACTTGTGCACAGCAGTTTACCATTCACAAGCTACTAACCTTATCTACTAGCTCAGAGCCTCCTAACATTCTGGTAAGCAGGTGCAACCCCATTTTACAGATGGAAAACCAAAGATTAAGGGCCAGAAAGATTAAGTGATTAACCAAAAGCTGCACAACTAGAAAGCAGCAGGGCTAAGACTAGGAACCAGTCTTGGCAGATTCCACATTCATCATTCCTTCCACTCTGAACAATGCGGAACAGTGCAGGTGACTCCAAAGAAGCGTATCTGATAGGTTCTTGGGGGCAGTTTAACTCTTCTTTCTGACTATGTCATTATTATTTTTCATAACTTGAATAATAAAAAATAATAATTAGCAATCATTGAAGGCTTACCAATACTTTGTGCTAACTGCTTTACAAAGATTGTTTCATTTAAAACCATCTCTGTGAAGGAGGAGTTACTAGCCCCATTTTAAAGGTGGACTGAGGCTTAGCATTTGTTAAATACCTTGCCCAAGGTTACAAAGCTAGTGAGTGGAAGAGCTAGGATTCAACCCAGCAGTCTAGATACTTGAGAGACCTTGCTCTCCTGTGGGGAGGGAAGCTGAAGTTGAGTCTGTTTTTCACTTCCAGTCCATCATTCAAACCCCACAGGTAGTTACTCAGATGATAGAAATAAAGTTTGGCCTCAGAGTCTCGCAATTCAGTTACATAATCCCTCCTCCCCCACCCTGAGTCAAGGATAATAATGTAAACATCCTAATATTACCCACCTCCCCTCCCTTTGCAGACAACTCCTGGCTTCCCCAGGGAAGGAGGTGGGGATGAGTACATTCCAAGCATCCCAGGGTAGGGGCAAGATTTTGTGTCTTGTTCAGAGCCAGCCACCCCATCAGACTAGGACACATTCTTCCCACCCATGTCTGCGACTCATTTCAGAACTTGTATTACAACAGATGCAAGAACCCCCTAGGGTCCAGAGACATCTTCCAAACTGGATTTCTCCACCTTTACCCCAGGAGGTGGAGGGGACAAGTCTGGATGGAGGATACTCAGAGTACATGAGTTCCAGACTGGTTCAGCTGCTATTTCTAGCCAGATAATCTTGGGCAAGTCACGTTACCTTTTTAAACATTGGTTTCTTCATGTAAAACACTGGGATAAGAAATGCCTACCTCACTAGAGTATTGTGAAAAGATCAAATGAGGTAATACAAATGAAAGGACTTAATAAAGGCCAAGTCTCACATTGTGTGAGTTATTACATAATCAGACTCCAGAGGTTACTGCCCATGGCCTGAGGAATGGGGCGCCCAAGTCAGATGGAGCCAAGAGAAGGGGGCTCGCCATTCCTTCTTAGCCCCTGGGCAGTGAGGCCAAGTACAGCCCCCTGGCCTGTCTCTCCTTCAGCTCTGAGTCCTCCTCAGCCCAAGCGTCCCAGGTTTCCTCCAGCCACAGGAAACTCCGCAGCCAATTTTTGGATCAGCAACCAGTCAGAATACCAGGAAACAACTCTTTGAGGGCAACTTTTGACTGGTGACACAAAAAGGGTTTTCCTGTTCATGGTGGCTGCAAAGGGCTGGTTTAGGAAGCCAGCTAGCCTCAGGCTCACCACGGCAGCCTGGACACACCCTGGCTAGTGGTTCCTGGGTCTGGAGGCAAAGAGGAGGCACAAAGTTCCCCAGATGAAGGTGCACAGATGTCACATTCCCCCAAACCAGGATTTCTTTGTCTTCTTGCTGCTTTCTGCCCTGGGTAGCAAGGGCAGGAGGCAGTGGGGGGCCAGGCCATTCATGCAATCCACCCCGTGAAAATCTTCCCAGGAAGTGGCTCATGCCTGTAATCCCAGCACTTTGGGAGGCCAAGGCAGGCAAATTACTTGGGGTCAGGAGTTCAAGATCAGCCTGGCCAATGTGATGAAACCTCATCTCTATAAAAATATAAAAATTAGCCAGATGTGGTAGTGTGCACCTGTAATACCAGCTGCTCAGGAAGCTGAGGCAGGAGAATCACTTGAATCTGGGAGGCGGAGCTTGCTGTGAGCCAAGATTGCGCCACTGCACTTCAGCTTGGGTGACAGAGCAAAACTCCATCTTAAAAAAAAAAATGGCCAGGCATGGTGGCTCATGCTTGTAATCCCAGCTCTTTGGGAGGCTGAGGTGGGCAGATCACCTGAGGTCAGGAGTTCAAGACCTGGCTAAAATGGTGAAACCACCTCTCTACTAAAAATACAAAAATTATTAGTCGGGCATGGTGTTAGGTGCCTATAGTCCCAGCCACCTAGGAGGCTGAGGCAGGAGAATCACGTGACACCAAGAAATGGAGGTTGCAATGAACCAAGATTGCACTACTGCACCCTAGCCTGGGACACAGAGCAAGACCCTGTCTCAAAAAAAAAGAAAAAAAGAAAAGAAAAGAAAAAGAAAATCTGCCCAGGAAGCTGATACGAAGTTTTCAAATCAGATCGCTGTTCTCTTAGGCTAGTAAAAGAATAAGAGACCTCTAGGACAACAGCTGCCCTCTGCCCTCTGTAAAATGCTGCTCTAACTCTATAAACACAGATACAGGAAAGAAAGATGACAGCCAGGGGCAGTGGCTAACACCTGTAATCCCAGTACTTTGAGAGGCCGAGGCAGGCAGATCACGAGGTCAAGAGATCGAGACCATCCTGGTCAACATGGTGAAACCCCGTCTCTACTAAAAATATAAAACAAAAAATTAGCTGGGCATGGTGGCGCATGGCTGTAGTCTCAGCTACTCCGGAGGCTAAGTCAGGAGAATCACTTGAACCCAGGAGGCGGAGGTTGCAGTAAGCCAAGATCGTGCCACTGCCCTCCAGCCTGGCAACAGAGTGAGACTTTGTCTCAATAAAAAAAAAAAAAAAGAGAAAAAGAAAAGAAAGACGAAAGCCAACACCCAGTGCAGCCTGAGGGCAGGAAAAGCACCCTGGACTAGGACTCAGGTACCTGAAACTCTGTCTTGTTTCCATCTACTTATTTAGCTATTGACCTCAGGCAAATTACTTCCTATTTTCTGGCTGTAGTTTCATCATCTTTCAAGTAGAGGTACCAAGTCCTGCCTACTCAGCAGAGGGCTTTTGAAAATCCCAGGAAACTATATCTCCCCAGCCTCTAAAGTAGTGTCTGCCACCAAATAGGAGCTCAACATACCTGTTGGGCTCAACTCATATATAAACACTGAAGCTCTGGGACAAAGGAGAGATGACATCATTATAATTATCACTATCCCTAGGGACCACTGGGAAGGTGGCCTGGGCACTCATCTCAAGTTCTCTGGGTTTAGGTGGTCAGTCGAGTCCGGAATCCAGGAAGGCGGCCTTATAAGGCCTTTCAACCACGCAGTGCAAGCCCCATATCCACCTACCAAAATGCCCAGGACCAAGCTGGCACAGATAGATTCCTGGCCTCAATCTACCTTGACTACCCAGAGTTGCTTTCTTTACCCTGTACTAATGATGCCATTTTACGAATTTAAAACAAACATTTCCCACCCTGTTTCAAGACCTTGGGAAGGATAATATGGGGGCTCTCTTAAACAATCCCCGCTAATACCAAGCTCCTGACAAGGATGTTATAGGAAAGGATGCAAAAGGGACCGTGGACATGGTGGGGAGTGATGGGTCTGTCTGCCAACTGCCAAATACAGGGCAGCTCTGCTATGTGTGATCAGACAAAACAAGGAAACTTTAAAAAGCCAAGGGATCTGCACCAATCACCAGCAGAAGGGATGCCAGGCAGGCCGCCTTCTTGACAAGCTGGAGGCAGTGTGAACACAACAGTCTCTTGGCCCTGCCCAGAGTCTCCCCTTAAGGTCCCCAGAGCCTGCCTCCCCACAGGGAAGGGAACGGATGTTTGCAGCCTGACGTGGGGTGTTGGCCTCAGGCACAGTGGCAACATTATGCCTGCCAGAGAGCATGGCAGTGCTGTCATCCCTGAGGGGTTGCCAAGGCAGCCGTTTGCTGGGTGTTTGGCTTAGGAGAGAGGATAAGGAACCCATAGCCCCTCCGCCCACACCCATACCCCAGGGAAGGGGTGATGTTGCCTGACCGGGGGCTGATGCCTGCTGGGTCAGGTTCCATTTCCTATGAATCCTGCACAGAGGAATTGTTCTCCCACACCATGGCCAAAGGCCAATACTCTCCATGTCCCCCACCTCCTGGCCCTTGCTGGGATAAGAAAGAAGAAAGAGGCCTCAATCTGCCCCCCATGATGATCCCTCTCTGCACAGTCCTGCCATGCCTTACAGTCAACCCACATTTGTACACTGACATGCACACAAACCCAAATGCACACATACCTACACAACATGCATCCAAATGTGCCTCCCACCTTCCCGCAGGAGCTCTATTCACAGGAAACCCACTCTGCCATGTTTCCTCCTAGCTTCTCCCTCCCAGAGTAGGGCATCAGGCAAGAATAAAGAGCCTGCCTTCAAGTGCCAGCTGTCCTGGCCACATGCTTATTTCTGGGCAAGAAGGAAATGTCCCCAAGGATTAAAGTGTGTCACAAAACCATAACACAGGAAATTGCATCCTATAGCGGGGAGGGGGCTTCCGCTGACTAAAAATATATTTCCCCTCCTCCCAACTTCCGCCCAGAAGTTGACAAGAAACTGGGTAAAATTATGAATTCAAGGAACAGCGACAACGAGGAACAGCCACGTGGCTGACAAAGTGTGCTGATGAGATTCAGCCCTGGGGAAGGGGCACTTACATGCAGGAGGGAGCCCGGAGCTCCTTCACATATTTGCATTCTCCATGGATGCAGAAGTCCTTGTACTTCCGAAGACATGGGTCCCTCTTCTTCCCTAACCCCTTGCTCTTCTTCTTTCTTTTCCCATGCTCCTCCTTGCTTGGTGTGGCCAGTGCTTGTGGCTTGGAGGATAAAGTGACTATAGGAGAAAAGCATGCTGTTAAAGTCTGATCCTTTGGGAAGAAGATCAGAACAGCACAGTGCTTAAAAGGAGTATATACTCTTTGATCCCACCTGAAGTCAGAGATCTGGGAGGTCCCCTTAGCTCAGTGCCTCCCAAGAGGCAGAAGGAAGAGCAGGAAGATTGGGCAGAACCACCAGAAAGAGGGAATCTTAGTAGGAAGTAGAAGCTAGGGTGGGTCCCAAGGAAGGCATTCATAATCTCAGCATAAGATCCTCATTCTCACAATGCTTTTGTTGAGTAACTGCAGCTCACTGGGCAATTCTACCAACCTCACCTCCATTCCACTGTCCACCTTACACCCCGGTCTCCTACTCCCCCATGCCCACTGCTTTCTATTTTGGCCTTAAATCAGCCTCATTTCCTGATGCTGTACTCAGTGACCCACTTGCAGAAAAACAGTGTCACATGCAAAAATTGCTTCTAGAGAAAGTACCTAGAGATTTTGGGGTTGGAGGGCTCCTAAAATAAGAACAGTGTTCATGTGTTCAGGTGGTCCCCTCTGGGGCATCCCTTAGTACCATAAGCCCAGGGCAGAGCCTGGCTCAGGAACAGCAAGCAGACCAGTCCGGGTCAGGGCCTTGCTTCTGCAACTTCAAGCAAAATATTTAACCTGGATGCCATTTACAGCTCACCCACTTTCTCAAAGATCCATTCATATTTAACCCACAATGTCCTGTTTATAGCTCTCTGGGTTGCGGGGTACAGGGTGTACAAGGGATAGAAAAATGGAAAGTGAGGAACTGTCCAGAAGGAACTGGAACAATGATGACTTCCCACTTCTTTCCATGCTTCAGAGAGACTGAGGGAAAAACAACCTCACCCAGACATCCAGCTGGGACTGACCATGGACTATGCCCATCAGCCCAATCCCACCCTCTTATCTCCCATCAGGAAAAAGGTGCCCACATCCATGACTACAGCCATCTGTCTAGCAGAAGGGTGAGCATGATACATTAGACTAGAGACTTAGAATCTCAGGCTGGAAGTGACTTCAAAGAATAACATGCGGCCAGGCACGGTGGCTCACACCTGTAATCCCAGCACTTTGGGAGGCTGAGGCAGGCAGATGACCTGAGGTCAAGAGTTCAAGACCAGCTTGGCCAACATGGCAAAATCTCATCTCTACTAAGAATACAAAAATTAGCTGGGCATGGTGGTGCATGCCTGTAATTTCAGCTACTAGGGAGGCTGAGGCAGGAGAATCGCTTGAACCCGGGAGGCTGAGATTGCAGTGAGCTGAGATCGTGCCATTGCATTCCAGCCTGGGTAACAGAGTAAGACTATGTCTCAAAAAAAAAAAAAAAAAAAAAAAAAAAAGAATATCACGGCAGGCAGAGTGATTTACTCAAGGTCATGCAGATTGGGATTAGAACTGTGGTCTCTGGACTCCACTCCAATGTCCTTCCTTATCACATTAAGCTGCCTCACACCACCCCATCTCCTCCTTCCCTCAAGTCTGGAGCACCTGAGATGCTGAGCCAGGCATGAATGGGCTCTGAAGTCCATAGACCTGTGCTCCAATTTCAGCCATATGACTGTGGGCAAGTCACTTAACCTCTCTGAACCTCAGGTTCTCAGGCAAATGTGGATAGCAAGAGTAACTGTCTCAAAAGGTTGCTGTAAGTGTTAAATTAACCAGGATAACATATCAAGTGCCTAGAACACAGTAGGCATTTAATAAATGGTAGCAGTCATTTATTTTAAGTGATAGGATCCCCAGACTTGAAAAATAGTCCTTGCCCAGCAAAGCCAAGAGAAGGGAAGAGAAGTAGATGCCAGCAACCCCACAGTCCCTATTTCCTTTCATCCAGTCCCCGGCCACCTCAGAGCTCAGAAGTGATGCAGGTGGTCAGAGGAACCCAGTGACCAGAGCTTCCAGGAGAGCAAGGCAGGAGGGCCAAGCCAATCAGAAAGGGGTGGGAAAAGGTGCAGGGTGACAGCCAGGCTCCTGCTGTGGAGAAGGAGCAGTGAGTCAGGTCTGCAGAGGTATGAGGAGCAGTTGTGTGGGTGTGGGGTGGGTGTGGAGTGAGTCACAGCCCAGCCCTGCCCAGCCTAGGAGGAGAGGGCCAGGAGAGTTCAGGCTGTTCAGGCCATGGGCAACCCCAGAGGGCCACTGGGGGAGGATGGAGCATGGAAGCCCAAGGCTCAGTTTTGGAGCATGTGCTTGATTCATACAAACTAGAGAGAGTGAGTACCCAAGGGAAGCTCCTGGGAAGGA
>NW_022438330.1:0-15823 GCF_009761245.1 Sapajus apella
TTGGAGATAGGGTCTTGCTCTGTTGCCTAGGCTGGAGTGCAGTGGTCTGATTATAGCCCTCTGCAACCTCAAACTTCTGGGCTTGGCTGCGCACAATGGCTCACACCTGTAAACCCAGCACTTTGGGAGGCCAATGCGGGCAGATCACGAGGTCAGGAGATCGAGATCATCCTGGCTAACACAGAGAAACCCTGTCTCTACTAAAAATGCGAAAAATTAGCCGTGTGTGGTGGCACGCGCCTGTAGTCCCAGCTACTCGGGAGGCTTAGGCAGGAAAATCACTTGAACTCTGGAGGTGGAGGTTGCAGTGAGCTGAGATTGTACCACTGCACTCCAGCCTGGATGACAGAGCAAGACTCCATCTCAAACAAACAAAAATTCCTGGGCTCAAACGATTCTCCCACCACAGCCTCCCAAGTAGCTAGGACTACAGGTGCATTCCACCATATCAGGCTAATGTTTACATTTTTTGTAGAGATGACGGTCTCACTATGTTGCCCAGGCTGGCCTCGAACTCCTGGCCTCAAGTGATTATTCTGTCTCAGCTTCCGAAACTGCTAGGAATCCAGGTGTGAGCCACTGTGTCCAGCTAATTAAGGTCCTGTTAATATTATTTCCCCATTATATTATTTCTGGATATAGGAAAAATAAAACAAGTCTGGCACAGAGAACTCATTTAGGAGTGTAGCTTAGTATTTACAGTGCAGGCTTGGGAATTAGGCTTCTTGAGTTTACATCCTGCCTTTACCAATTTCCTTAGGCATACATTTAACATCTCTCAATTGCTTCTCAATTTTCCTCATTTATAACATGGGTACAGTAAGTTGTGTTAAGATGTACATGAAATAGTGCCTATAAAGTGTGTAGCCCAGTGCGCAATACATAGTGAGCATTCCATGTAATGTTACATGCTTATTAAGCCAGTAATGATTATGAACACTATTAAAGAAAGTTTCTCAAAGGCTAAAAGCAGAGCCCACAGAGAAGAGGTAGATGCTTTTTAGTGTTCAGAGAGGGCTAGATTTCTTCTGACAGCCCATCTTGAGAAGTGGCTGCAGGTTCAGAGGCTCCTAGGGCCGCTGTATCAACCAAGAAGACGCCCACAGGAGCTTCAGAGGACCTCTGCTGAGGGAAACTCCCATCAGAAACCAGGGTGGGAGGGGGGGCGCGGGAAGAGAGAGCGGTTGAAAGGCAGGAAGCCCCGAGCCTGCAGGAAACATTAGGTGGAGAAACAAAGTATGCTTGTAAAAGCCCACTCAGGACAAGAGCTTGAGACTGAAAACTTGGAAGCAGGGAAGGGAGCTCCAGGAGAGTTCAAAGTAACTCACTACTCTAGTTATTTCTGATATCTTTATTCTTTTCTCTGATTATCACAAATAATACATTGGTACTTTATAGAACCTTATGCAATGCAAATAGCAAAAGAATTCCTTTCCACGTTTTTTAAATCTCTTTTTTTTTTTTTTTTTTTTTTTTGAGACAGGGCCTCGCTCTGTCACCCAGGCTGGAGTGCAGTCGTACAATCACAGCTCACTGCAACCACAACCTCCTAGGCTCAAGCAATCCTCCTGCCTCAGCCTCCCAAGTCGCTGGAATTACAAACACAGACCATCATGCCTGGCTAATTTTTTTTTTTTTTTGAGATGGAATATTGCTCTATCGCCCAGGGTGGAATACAATGGTACAATCTCAGCTCAGTGCAAACCTCTGTCTCCCGGGTTCAAGCGATTCTCCTGCCTGAGCCTCCTGAGTAGCTGGGATTACAGGTGCCTACCGCTGTACCTAGCTTTTTTGTATTTTCAGTAAAGACGGGTTTTCACTATGTTGGCCAGGCTGGTCTCAAACTCCTGACCTCAGGCAATCCACCTGCTTCGGCCTCCCAAAGTGCTGGGATTACAAGTGTGGGCCACTGCACCCAGCCTGCATAGTTACTTTATTTTTTGTAGAGACAGGGTTTCACCATGTTGACCAGGCTGGCCTAGAACTCCTGGGCTCAAGCAATCCTCCTGCCTCTGCCTCCCAAAGTGCCGAGATTACAAATGTGACCCACGGCACCTGGCCCTAAAAACATTTTTATTGAGGCGTAATACATACAGAAAATGCACACGTCATATTTAGTGAATTTCTCAAAGTGAATATACTCATGTAGCCCACACCCAAACCATGGCATAACTTATCAGAACACCAGAAGTCCCTCTCTTCCAGTCATTACTAATCCCAACAGGAGTCTTTCCTGATATTTTTTTTCGCCATAGTTTTGCCTGTTTTTAAATTTTAAGTAAATAGAATCACACAGTATATACTTTTTTGTGTGTCTGGCTTCTTTCACTGAGCAATATGTTTTGCAACTCATTCCTATGGATATTCAGTACTTCACTGTATAGATATATCCCCAATTTATTTATCCATTTTGTCATCAAATACTGATGTGTATTTGAATGGTTTCCAGTTTTTAGTTATTGTAAATAATGCTTGGATTACTCTTGTGCGTAACTTCTGGTGAACTCATTTCTCTTGAATCCCCAGGAGTGGAATTACTGGGTAATAGGATATGCATACGTTCAGCTTTAATAGTTACTAGTGCCTAAAGTCTTAAAAGGATATTCAAAGTATATACAAGATCTCTGTGTGGGCTCCTGGAGAAACTTCAGAATGTCACAACTCTGCAAGGGAAGAGGACGAGGAAGGGGCAGTCCAGTGGCACTTGTCCAATGCCACTGGGCTGCCCCAATCCACCTGTGGACTGTCCAATCTATCAAGACACATGACATGCCCTGAATTCCACTTTCATCTTGTCACTGCCATCCACATTCCCCAACAGAGACCCCCTTTATAAATCCAACCACACTTTCAGGGCAGCATTGGATTGCATGTCTGTCCACTTGCTGTCCTTAGACTGGATTTTATTTCCTATATTCATTCATCCAGGTAACAAATATTTAATGCCTACAACTCATTTGCATTGTTTTAGAATCTGGGACAGGAGCAATGTACACCTCTCTACCCTGATGGAGCTAACATTTTCATAGGAGGAGATGGACCATGAACAAATAGGAATATGTTAGTGGTGATAAGGACTATGGAGAAATATAGAGCAATGTAAGAAGAGAAAGAGTGGGATGGGGGAGGAATGTGCTATTGTTTAATAGGGTGGTCGGGGAAGGCCTGCAGAGCAGACAAGATCTGAAAGACATGATTACTCTGGCCATTATGCTGGAAATATGTTATACAGAAGGAAGATGGAACTAGAAAGGCAGAGGCCATCACAAGAGTGCAGACATGAGATGATGCTAAATTGGACTGGGTGATGGTAGTGGCAATGATGAGAAGTGGTTGCATACAGCATATATTCTAAAGGTAAGGCTGACAAGATTTGCTGATGGATTGGTTGTAGAGCAAGAGAGGGGAGTCAAAATGCCTTGTTCTTGCCAGGAGCAATGCCTGTTTATATGTACAACATAGGAATAAGTCCTGAGTCCAGGGCCTGTTGACTGAATAGGTGGATGTCTTCCCTGATTATACCTAGCTAAACATGCTGTATGAAAGATCTGTTCTTTCTTGTCTCAGAGAGAACATGGTATAAGTACTAAGACAAAATAATTGGAGCCAGACTCGTAGTCCCATCTCTGTCACTTACTAGCTGTGTATCCTCAGGCAAGTTACATAACAATTTTGAGCCTGTTTCCTCTTCTGGAAAAATGGAACAGTAATAGTACCTGAATCACATTATTGTTGTGGTAGTATACATAAATAGGCCTGGCATAGAGCCTAACATCAAGTCAGGGCTTAGGAAATAACTAAGTTAAACCAGTTCCCAGTTAAAACAGACAAAAGGCTATGGAATAAGGGTTATCTTTATTTGGATTGAAAAGTATAAATATGAACCAGGTTTGGAAATACAAGTTGTAACAGTTCAGAAATGGCACCAGAAACTTCCAGAAAGGACCATGACAGCATACCTTCATCATTTTGGTGAGGTGGGTGGGATTATACAAAGCCTTCCCCACCTCCAACCTTCTCGGTAGCAATTGGCAGGTAATCAGTTACCAAGAACAGTCAGCTCCTGTTCCTTCTCAGTCTTTTGCTTTGCTAATACCTTCTCCAGACTGTCGTCTGCTGCACTGACCCCTGCATGGAGTAGCACCAGAAGAATGGCAGGAGTAAGAGAAATGTCTTGACACAAGGGAAAGTGAGTTCCCACACTGAGGGCTGGGGCTGTGGGGGTGAGGGACAGGAAAGCTACAGGCATGGAAGCCCAACCTCTTCTGAGACTTGGCAGGAAGAGGACACAGGGTGACACTGATATCCATTACACTTTGACATCAGCACCTTGGGCTTTCAAAACACAAACAGTAGACAAAATCGCCTAGGCAATACTGCAGTCCAACTCATAGAGTGGCTCTGACCAAGTTAAACCCCACATCCTTACCGTGCAGAGCTCCCCCAGTGGCACTCTGACCACGGAAGATCTGCCGAAATGTAGACAGACAATAAATTACTACAGATGGGTCACAGAACCATCCCAGCTTTGTGGCAAGGGTAGGTGGCACTGAGCCAGATTGTGGGGATGCTGGGTGGAGGGCCAGGAAATTGCCAAAGTAACAGTCTAGGCACTTGAAATATTATTGTTAGAGTGTTAAAAACTAAATAAATTAACATACATAGAATAAAATAAATATATAATTTAAGAGGCATTTACAAACAACAACAACAAAAATAGTTGTTATTTTTCCATCTAGGTAGAAGTCCCAAAATTCAGTTCTCAGGCTTGTGGTATTTCACAGTTAACTCATCAAATCCAGCGCTGGAGGGTCCCAGTGGCAGATTCCCTTGGTGGTACTTGAGTACCTGGCTTCTCAATCTTTGTTGCTTTCTTCCAGTTCACAAATCTTTCCTTCTTCTTCTTCTTTTTTTTTTTCAGTCAAAGATCCTGGAGTGTATGGAATTTAACCAACATTCTAATCCAGAAGGTAAGCGTCTAAACAAAATTATGAGGGGAAGTGGGGTCTGGTGAAGGGGAATCAGAAGGGCATGAAGTTCCCTTGCTTTTGCTTTCTTCTTACCCACATCCCACTGGACATATTCTGTTTGGCACTTGAAGGCTCTGGTATTTTGGCAAAGCAATTATGGGAGGCCCAATCCTAGACAGCGACTAGGGACAAAGGAGTCTTTGTGGCTATACGTGAAGTCCTTCCCCTCTGCAGTCTGCAATCACCTTGTGTCTTCTCAGAGGTAGCAGTCCCCAGCCGATTCCTAAAGCACAAAAGAAAGGCATTTAAAGTCAGGTCTAGTCTAAAGAGGTCTTAAGATTTTCCTGGTCCAGTCTTTTTGATTTTTTAATTTTTTTGAGACAGGGTTTTACTCTGTCACCCAGAGGAGGGGAGGGACGGGGAAAGGACAAGAGTGGGAGAAGCTGTCCCCTCAGGTGTCTCTCTTAGGTGTCTCTCTAGCAACTTTTACACTAAGTGAAGCATTGAGTCTTTTTGAAAATAATTCTGCAGTGGTATCCAAATGTCACAGTAGCCTGGCCCTCAACCCCTAGATGAAGAATTCAGCACCCACTGAAGCAGAGTGAGGACAGGGCACAAAGGATAATCATGTCAAGGGGCAAAGGATGGAGCATTACCTTGAGCACAAGTCTCTCTCAGTGGGAATTAGTCATGCCCAACTTCACTTTCTCTTCATTTTCCACATCATAACCTCCTCTCCTGTGGTACCTGAGGAAGATAAGTTTTGTGAATAAGCCCTGCCTGCTATGACAAAGTGCAGATCCAGAGCAGGTCCTTCCAAAGAACTCTGCCACGGTGGTTTCCTCTACTACTTGGAAAAGCCCAGATGGTAGGGCAGCCCCACCTGTGGTCAAAGGCCCAACTGCCCTGAGGGACGCCTGTCTTTAACAGCAGGCTGCAATTTACAAAGAGCTTTCACCATATTTATGTGATCCTCACAAAATCCTTATGAGGTAGGTGGACAAAGATTGCAGTCACTATAAGATTACAATCCTTGGGCCGGGCGCTATGGCTCATGCCTGTAATCCTAGCACTTTGGGAGGCTGAGGTGCGTGGATCACCTGAGGTCAGGAGTTCAAGACCAGCCTGGCCATCATGGTGAAACCCCATCTTTAAAAAAAAAAAAAAAAAAAAAATTACAATCCTCAGAGAGACAGTAACTTGTTCCAGGTCTCATGATAGATGAGTTGCACTGCTTGAAAACAGGCATAGAATGCTTGGTAAGTCTCCCCCAAGCTAGAGCATACCCAGATTAGAAGCAGGGCCTGAGGTCCAGATGCCTCGGAAGTGGAAGGATATACCACTAGCACCACCAACACCTTGACTACCAAACCACATACTAATGCCACCAAAGAACAGAGTCAGGAGAAAGCAATGTGTGACAAAGTGGCTCCGTGAGTGAGTAGCTGGGCCACAGAGGCAGGAAGAGAACTCCTGTGAGGAGCAGAACCTGGTATAGCCTGGCAAGTTTGACCCTAGGCTGTAGACATGGGACTCATGTCATGCCAGAAATACTAGGTTTTTGGAGAATCTACACCCTGGAGCTAGCCCATGATTTGGAGAGATTGAGGGAAGTGCATGTTATCATCAGGGAGAAGGCCCAGAAGGAAGAAGAATGGGAGTGATTTGCAGAAACAGCCTGCAGGGGACCCCAACACTCACCTAAACATGAGAAGCCCCACGATGACCAGCAGACAAACAGATGAGAGCACCACAGCCACCACGGCCAGGATGGTTGTGTGGTCATAGGTATATAAGCGATTTTCCACTGGGAGGCTAAGCCCATGACACCTCTCTCCATGATAACCCGGGTGGCAGCTAGTTCAAGACAGAACAAGAAAGAAATGGAGTTAGTACGTTGGCCTGTCTCTCTTGGCAAAGGCCCACCTACGTAAGCCAAACCCCATTCCTCACACCCTCAGCCTGTCAATCCCTGCCCATGATCCCTGCCCATCCTCCATCCTTCTCCTCCAGTAGAAAACTCTTTAAAGCCCATCTGAAGGCTCTGTAGCATTCCTCCTTCACTTAACACCCTCCCCTTTTCCATTCCTTTTGGTTCTCTGGGCTGAGATTCCTGCTCCAGGCATGGAAAAAGCAAGGGAGGACTTGAAGGCCCCAGCTAGATATGTTGTTCCACGTGTGGCTGATTTATGACATGTGTGTTCAGGCGTTCTGTTTAAGCCACTTATGAGGGCTTGGGCACAAGAGCTGGTAGGCTGAATTGAGGGGATTCAGTATCACTCCCTCCAGTGAGGCCCCTCAACATTCTGACCCAGAAATAAACCCAGCCTTGCCCATCGTGCTTCCAGCATCCAGTCCCTCTCCACTGCTGCCCAGCCTATTAATAGGCCCTGTGCCTCTGCCAGGAGTCGTTTTTCTCAAGTTTCCTTCATTTAACCCCAGCTCCCCCTGGGTGCAGAGCCTAACTTGGGAGCTTAACTTTGGCCTTTGGCCTCTGAACGCAGAGCTGCCAGGCCTCCTTCATCACAGGACAAAGCAAACAAATCAAGTAACATCTTTCTGCCCAGCTTCCCTGCCAGAGCATGGAAGAATGTCAGAAACAATCCTTTGGCTCTTCTCACTCAAGAAATAAATCACATGGCAACTGCCTTTTCTTTTCTATTTTTTCTTTTTTTTTTTTTTTGAGATGGAGTTTCACTCTTATCACCTAGGCTAGAGTGCAATGGCACAATCTCAGCTCACTGCAACCTCTGCCTCCCAGGTTCAAGAGATTCTCTCACCTCAGCCTCCCAAGTAGCTGGGATTACAGGCACCCACCATCACATCCAGCTAATTTTTGTATTTTTTAAGTAGAGACAGAGCTTCACCATGTTGGCTAGGCTGATCTCGAACTCCTGACCTCAGATGATCCACCCACCTCAGCCTCCCAAAGTGCTAGGATTATAGGCGTGAGCCACCATGTCCAGCTGGCAACTGCCTTTTCTAACACAAAGCATTTCCTTGAAGCTCTTAGAAAGACTCAGAAGTGCTTACAGTTGAAGAAGCACATTCACATCCTTTCCTTTAACTGAGCATCCCAGAGATCCTTCGATGTAGGTAGGATCCCATTTTACAGAAAGGTGGAGTGGTTTTCCCAAGGTCACACAGCAAGGCAGAAACGCAGATGTAGATGTAGACTGTCTGACTCTGAGCTCAGTGTGCTTGCCCACTCACACCCCACAACTGCCTACCCTTCAGCCAGGGAGTACAGTGGCACTGTCTGCCTGGGGACTTTAGACTACCAACTGCTGAAGAAGAACCTGGTGGCCCTCTTTTCTGAGCTGTGCTTTCTCTGGGAAGGAGGTGCTGTCTCTGGTGCCTCAAAGCAAGGAATCCCTTATTCCTGTGGACAGGCTCCCAGGGAATATCCAAGAGACAGACTCGTCCACAACCAGCAGTAGCAGAGGGGCCAGGCTGGGTGGCACCGTATTCCTGCCTTCTTGCCCTGCGCCTCTCCCTGCCCTAGTTCCTCCTGGGTGCTTTGAGAAAACACCTCACTGTAGGATAAATGTAGGTCAGGCCCACTATACACACAGCATAGTCCACAATTCCTTGCCCAGCCTCTCCATGTATCTAGCCCACCAGCTCATGTAGGCAAAAAAGCAATCCCTAACCTGCCAGGGCATGGAGGACACTTGCAGAAGCACTCCTGGAAAATCACTTGTGCACAGCAGTTTACCATTCACAAGCCACTAACCTTATCTACTAGCTCAGAGCCTCCTAACATTCTGGTAAGCAGGTGCAACCCCATTTTACAGATGGAAAACCAAAGATTAAGGGCCAGAAAGATTAAGTGATTAACCAAAAGCTGCACAACTAGAAAGCAGCAGGGCTAAGACTAGGAACCAGTCTTGGCAGATTCCACATTCATCATTCCTTCCACTCTGAACAATGCGGAACAGTGCAGGTGACTCCAAAGAAGCGTATCTGATAGGTTCTTGGGGGCAGTTTAACTCTTCTTTCTGACTATGTCATTATTATTTTTCATAACTTGAATAATAAAAAATAATAATTAGCAATCATTGAAGGCTTACCAATACTTTGTGCTAACTGCTTTACAAAGATTGTTTCATTTAAAACCATCTCTGTGAAGGAGGAGTTACTAGCCCCATTTTAAAGGTGGACTGAGGCTTAGCATTTGTTAAATACCTTGCCCAAGGTTACAAAGCTAGTGAGTGGAAGAGCTAGGATTCAACCCAGCAGTCTAGATACTTGAGAGACCTTGCTCTCCTGTGGGGAGGGAAGCTGAAGTTGAGTCTGTTTTTCACTTCCAGTCCATCATTCAAACCCCACAGGTAGTTACTCAGATGATAGAAATAAAGTTTGGCCTCAGAGTCTCGCAATTCAGTTACATAATCCCTCCTCCCCCACCCTGAGTCAAGGATAATAATGTAAACATCCTAATATTACCCACCTCCCCTCCCTTTGCAGACAACTCCTGGCTTCCCCAGGGAAGGAGGTGGGGATGAGTACATTCCAAGCATCCCAGGGTAGGGGCAAGATTTTGTGTCTTGTTCAGAGCCAGCCACCCCATCAGACTAGGACACATTCTTCCCACCCATGTCTGCGACTCATTTCAGAACTTGTATTACAACAGATGCAAGAACCCCCTAGGGTCCAGAGACATCTTCCAAACTGGATTTCTCCACCTTTACCCCAGGAGGTGGAGGGGACAAGTCTGGATGGAGGATACTCAGAGTACATGAGTTCCAGACTGGTTCAGCTGCTATTTCTAGCCAGATAATCTTGGGCAAGTCACGTTACCTTTTTAAACATTGGTTTCTTCATGTAAAACACTGGGATAAGAAATGCCTACCTCACTAGAGTATTGTGAAAAGATCAAATGAGGTAATACAAATGAAAGGACTTAATAAAGGCCAAGTCTCACATTGTGTGAGTTATTACATAATCAGACTCCAGAGGTTACTGCCCATGGCCTGAGGAATGGGGCGCCCAAGTCAGATGGAGCCAAGAGAAGGGGGCTCGCCATTCCTTCTTAGCCCCTGGGCAGTGAGGCCAAGTACAGCCCCCTGGCCTGTCTCTCCTTCAGCTCTGAGTCCTCCTCAGCCCAAGCGTCCCAGGTTTCCTCCAGCCACAGGAAACTCCGCAGCCAATTTTTGGATCAGCAACCAGTCAGAATACCAGGAAACAACTCTTTGAGGGCAACTTTTGACTGGTGACACAAAAAGGGTTTTCCTGTTCATGGTGGCTGCAAAGGGCTGGTTTAGGAAGCCAGCTAGCCTCAGGCTCACCACGGCAGCCTGGACACACCCTGGCTAGTGGTTCCTGGGTCTGGAGGCAAAGAGGAGGCACAAAGTTCCCCAGATGAAGGTGCACAGATGTCACATTCCCCCAAACCAGGATTTCTTTGTCTTCTTGCTGCTTTCTGCCCTGGGTAGCAAGGGCAGGAGGCAGTGGGGGGCCAGGCCATTCATGCAATCCACCCCGTGAAAATCTTCCCAGGAAGTGGCTCATGCCTGTAATCCCAGCACTTTGGGAGGCCAAGGCAGGCAAATTACTTGGGGTCAGGAGTTCAAGATCAGCCTGGCCAATGTGATGAAACCTCATCTCTATAAAAATATAAAAATTAGCCAGATGTGGTAGTGTGCACCTGTAATACCAGCTGCTCAGGAAGCTGAGGCAGGAGAATCACTTGAATCTGGGAGGCGGAGCTTGCTGTGAGCCAAGATTGCGCCACTGCACTTCAGCTTGGGTGACAGAGCAAAACTCCATCTTAAAAAAAAAAATGGCCAGGCATGGTGGCTCATGCTTGTAATCCCAGCTCTTTGGGAGGCTGAGGTGGGCAGATCACCTGAGGTCAGGAGTTCAAGACCTGGCTAAAATGGTGAAACCACCTCTCTACTAAAAATACAAAAATTATTAGTCGGGCATGGTGTTAGGTGCCTATAGTCCCAGCCACCTAGGAGGCTGAGGCAGGAGAATCACGTGACACCAAGAAATGGAGGTTGCAATGAACCAAGATTGCACTACTGCACCCTAGCCTGGGACACAGAGCAAGACCCTGTCTCAAAAAAAAAGAAAAAAAGAAAAGAAAAGAAAAAGAAAATCTGCCCAGGAAGCTGATACGAAGTTTTCAAATCAGATCGCTGTTCTCTTAGGCTAGTAAAAGAATAAGAGACCTCTAGGACAACAGCTGCCCTCTGCCCTCTGTAAAATGCTGCTCTAACTCTATAAACACAGATACAGGAAAGAAAGATGACAGCCAGGGGCAGTGGCTAACACCTGTAATCCCAGTACTTTGAGAGGCCGAGGCAGGCAGATCACGAGGTCAAGAGATCGAGACCATCCTGGTCAACATGGTGAAACCCCGTCTCTACTAAAAATATAAAACAAAAAATTAGCTGGGCATGGTGGCGCATGGCTGTAGTCTCAGCTACTCCGGAGGCTAAGTCAGGAGAATCACTTGAACCCAGGAGGCGGAGGTTGCAGTAAGCCAAGATCGTGCCACTGCCCTCCAGCCTGGCAACAGAGTGAGACTTTGTCTCAATAAAAAAAAAAAAAAAGAGAAAAAGAAAAGAAAGACGAAAGCCAACACCCAGTGCAGCCTGAGGGCAGGAAAAGCACCCTGGACTAGGACTCAGGTACCTGAAACTCTGTCTTGTTTCCATCTACTTATTTAGCTATTGACCTCAGGCAAATTACTTCCTATTTTCTGGCTGTAGTTTCATCATCTTTCAAGTAGAGGTACCAAGTCCTGCCTACTCAGCAGAGGGCTTTTGAAAATCCCAGGAAACTATATCTCCCCAGCCTCTAAAGTAGTGTCTGCCACCAAATAGGAGCTCAACATACCTGTTGGGCTCAACTCATATATAAACACTGAAGCTCTGGGACAAAGGAGAGATGACATCATTATAATTATCACTATCCCTAGGGACCACTGGGAAGGTGGCCTGGGCACTCATCTCAAGTTCTCTGGGTTTAGGTGGTCAGTCGAGTCCGGAATCCAGGAAGGCGGCCTTATAAGGCCTTTCAACCACGCAGTGCAAGCCCCATATCCACCTACCAAAATGCCCAGGACCAAGCTGGCACAGATAGATTCCTGGCCTCAATCTACCTTGACTACCCAGAGTTGCTTTCTTTACCCTGTACTAATGATGCCATTTTACGAATTTAAAACAAACATTTCCCACCCTGTTTCAAGACCTTGGGAAGGATAATATGGGGGCTCTCTTAAACAATCCCCGCTAATACCAAGCTCCTGACAAGGATGTTATAGGAAAGGATGCAAAAGGGACCGTGGACATGGTGGGGAGTGATGGGTCTGTCTGCCAACTGCCAAATACAGGGCAGCTCTGCTATGTGTGATCAGACAAAACAAGGAAACTTTAAAAAGCCAAGGGATCTGCACCAATCACCAGCAGAAGGGATGCCAGGCAGGCCGCCTTCTTGACAAGCTGGAGGCAGTGTGAACACAACAGTCTCTTGGCCCTGCCCAGAGTCTCCCCTTAAGGTCCCCAGAGCCTGCCTCCCCACAGGGAAGGGAACGGATGTTTGCAGCCTGACGTGGGGTGTTGGCCTCAGGCACAGTGGCAACATTATGCCTGCCAGAGAGCATGGCAGTGCTGTCATCCCTGAGGGGTTGCCAAGGCAGCCGTTTGCTGGGTGTTTGGCTTAGGAGAGAGGATAAGGAACCCATAGCCCCTCCGCCCACACCCATACCCCAGGGAAGGGGTGATGTTGCCTGACCGGGGGCTGATGCCTGCTGGGTCAGGTTCCATTTCCTATGAATCCTGCACAGAGGAATTGTTCTCCCACACCATGGCCAAAGGCCAATACTCTCCATGTCCCCCACCTCCTGGCCCTTGCTGGGATAAGAAAGAAGAAAGAGGCCTCAATCTGCCCCCCATGATGATCCCTCTCTGCACAGTCCTGCCATGCCTTACAGTCAACCCACATTTGTACACTGACATGCACACAAACCCAAATGCACACATACCTACACAACATGCATCCAAATGTGCCTCCCACCTTCCCGCAGGAGCTCTATTCACAGGAAACCCACTCTGCCATGTTTCCTCCTAGCTTCTCCCTCCCAGAGTAGGGCATCAGGCAAGAATAAAGAGCCTGCCTTCAAGTGCCAGCTGTCCTGGCCACATGCTTATTTCTGGGCAAGAAGGAAATGTCCCCAAGGATTAAAGTGTGTCACAAAACCATAACACAGGAAATTGCATCCTATAGCGGGGAGGGGGCTTCCGCTGACTAAAAATATATTTCCCCTCCTCCCAACTTCCGCCCAGAAGTTGACAAGAAACTGGGTAAAATTATGAATTCAAGGAACAGCGACAACGAGGAACAGCCACGTGGCTGACAAAGTGTGCTGATGAGATTCAGCCCTGGGGAAGGGGCACTTACATGCAGGAGGGAGCCCGGAGCTCCTTCACATATTTGCATTCTCCATGGATGCAGAAGTCCTTGTACTTCCGAAGACATGGGTCCCTCTTCTTCCCTAACCCCTTGCTCTTCTTCTTTCTTTTCCCATGCTCCTCCTTGCTTGGTGTGGCCAGTGCTTGTGGCTTGGAGGATAAAGTGACTATAGGAGAAAAGCATGCTGTTAAAGTCTGATCCTTTGGGAAGAAGATCAGAACAGCACAGTGCTTAAAAGGAGTATATACTCTTTGATCCCACCTGAAGTCAGAGATCTGGGAGGTCCCCTTAGCTCAGTGCCTCCCAAGAGGCAGAAGGAAGAGCAGGAAGATTGGGCAGAACCACCAGAAAGAGGGAATCTTAGTAGGAAGTAGAAGCTAGGGTGGGTCCCAAGGAAGGCATTCATAATCTCAGCATAAGATCCTCATTCTCACAATGCTTTTGTTGAGTAACTGCAGCTCACTGGGCAATTCTACCAACCTCACCTCCATTCCACTGTCCACCTTACACCCCGGTCTCCTACTCCCCCATGCCCACTGCTTTCTATTTTGGCCTTAAATCAGCCTCATTTCCTGATGCTGTACTCAGTGACCCACTTGCAGAAAAACAGTGTCACATGCAAAAATTGCTTCTAGAGAAAGTACCTAGAGATTTTGGGGTTGGAGGGCTCCTAAAATAAGAACAGTGTTCATGTGTTCAGGTGGTCCCCTCTGGGGCATCCCTTAGTACCATAAGCCCAGGGCAGAGCCTGGCTCAGGAACAGCAAGCAGACCAGTCCGGGTCAGGGCCTTGCTTCTGCAACTTCAAGCAAAATATTTAACCTGGATGCCATTTACAGCTCACCCACTTTCTCAAAGATCCATTCATATTTAACCCACAATGTCCTGTTTATAGCTCTCTGGGTTGCGGGGTACAGGGTGTACAAGGGATAGAAAAATGGAAAGTGAGGAACTGTCCAGAAGGAACTGGAACAATGATGACTTCCCACTTCTTTCCATGCTTCAGAGAGACTGAGGGAAAAACAACCTCACCCAGACATCCAGCTGGGACTGACCATGGACTATGCCCATCAGCCCAATCCCACCCTCTTATCTCCCATCAGGAAAAAGGTGCCCACATCCATGACTACAGCCATCTGTCTAGCAGAAGGGTGAGCATGATACATTAGACTAGAGACTTAGAATCTCAGGCTGGAAGTGACTTCAAAGAATAACATGCGGCCAGGCACGGTGGCTCACACCTGTAATCCCAGCACTTTGGGAGGCTGAGGCAGGCAGATGACCTGAGGTCAAGAGTTCAAGACCAGCTTGGCCAACATGGCAAAATCTCATCTCTACTAAGAATACAAAAATTAGCTGGGCATGGTGGTGCATGCCTGTAATTTCAGCTACTAGGGAGGCTGAGGCAGGAGAATCGCTTGAACCCGGGAGGCTGAGATTGCAGTGAGCTGAGATCGTGCCATTGCATTCCAGCCTGGGTAACAGAGTAAGACTATGTCTCAAAAAAAAAAAAAAAAAAAAAAAAAAAAGAATATCACGGCAGGCAGAGTGATTTACTCAAGGTCATGCAGATTGGGATTAGAACTGTGGTCTCTGGACTCCACTCCAATGTCCTTCCTTATCACATTAAGCTGCCTCACACCACCCCATCTCCTCCTTCCCTCAAGTCTGGAGCACCTGAGATGCTGAGCCAGGCATGAATGGGCTCTGAAGTCCATAGACCTGTGCTCCAATTTCAGCCATATGACTGTGGGCAAGTCACTTAACCTCTCTGAACCTCAGGTTCTCAGGCAAATGTGGATAGCAAGAGTAACTGTCTCAAAAGGTTGCTGTAAGTGTTAAATTAACCAGGATAACATATCAAGTGCCTAGAACACAGTAGGCATTTAATAAATGGTAGCAGTCATTTATTTTAAGTGATAGGATCCCCAGACTTGAAAAATAGTCCTTGCCCAGCAAAGCCAAGAGAAGGGAAGAGAAGTAGATGCCAGCAACCCCACAGTCCCTATTTCCTTTCATCCAGTCCCCGGCCACCTCAGAGCTCAGAAGTGATGCAGGTGGTCAGAGGAACCCAGTGACCAGAGCTTCCAGGAGAGCAAGGCAGGAGGGCCAAGCCAATCAGAAAGGGGTGGGAAAAGGTGCAGGGTGACAGCCAGGCTCCTGCTGTGGAGAAGGAGCAGTGAGTCAGGTCTGCAGAGGTATGAGGAGCAGTTGTGTGGGTGTGGGGTGGGGGTGGAGTGAGTCACAGCCCAGCCCTGCCCAGCCTAGGAGGAGAGGGCCAGGAGAGTTCAGGCTGTTCAGGCCATGGGCAACCCCAGAGGGCCACTGGGGGAGGATGGAGCATGGAAGCCCAAGGCTCAGTTTTGGAGCATGTGCTTGATTTATACAAACTAGAGAGAGTGAGTACCCAAGGGAAGCTCCTGGGAAGGA
>NW_022438331.1:0-15808 GCF_009761245.1 Sapajus apella
GGGGGACTTTCTTTCTGCCCCTGCTCTACTCAGGAATCCTGAGCGTCCTTCTCCACACCATTCAGCTCTTGAGGAGCCAAGGGGAGATCCCCAGGCCGGTGCTCCCAAACTGGGGAAGAGAAAAGGGCTTAGGTGGTGACAACCTGCAGGCTCAGTTCAAATTTTCCGATTTTAGTATCTCCATTACATGGGCAACCGCAAGGAAGTCAGCTTCCCATGAAGAGTCTCATCTCCTCAAACAGAAAGCAGGGTGTTGAGAGAGATAAAGATGAGAACTCTTGTCAGAGGAAAGAACAGTATCACATAATGATCGTAGGTATGGAGCACTGGGTGTGCTCCCACGTGCCTGTGTTACACTAACATTTTCACCCACACCTGCCTCCTGCCAGCCTTCATTGTACTGAGGGAGAGGAGACTGAGGCTAGGAAGGGTATGGAACTTGCCCAAGGTCACACATCTAAGGAGTAGTGGAGCCAAGGTTTGAGCCCAGCTCTATCTCCAAAGCCCATCCTCTACTGAAATTCTGTGTCTGGGAGACCTGGTAAGTGCCGAGGCAGGAATCGGAAGCCTCAGCCTATTTCCATATAAATAATGAAGAAGAAAATAACTGGGTCAGGCATGGTGGCTCACGCCTGTAATCCCAGTCCTTTGGGAGGCCGAGGCGGGCAGATCACAAGGTCAGGAGATCAAGACCATCCTGACTAACATGGTGAAATCTCGTCTCTAAAAAGAAAGAAAAAAAAAAGAAAATAACTAGAGATTCTAGAGATATAACCAACATTAGTAATTCATAGGTAATCTCCATCATTCATATGTGATCTTAATTTTTCATAGTTGATCTTAGTTCTTTTACTAATGCCTCTCAGGTCTCCAAGTGTGAACCTGGGGTGACATTGTGAAAGGAATGACCCTAAGTCCTCTGTCACACCTGTGTAAGGGCTGCTGGAGGGCGGCTCAGCTGTGTGGCAGTGCCAGTGCTGGGAAAGCACCCACTGTTTAGCCAGCTAGGGAAGGAGATGTCCAAAGATGGCTGAGACGTCTCCTTCCTCGGGGGAGTGAAGAGAAAACTCCGCTTCTCCAAGCTCTTCTGGTAGGCCTGAAGGCTGTCAGGTAGGTCCACAGATATCTGGGGGCTTAATTGTCTCTAGGTGACGCTTTGCTTCAGTGGTCACATTCCATGTCCACTCTCAGGATCCGCTTCTGCACCTGGTTTCTTTATTCTTAGAGGAGATAATCAGTAAAAGTAATATAAATCTTAATGTCTTTGTTCTTTCTGGACAATTATGAAAAAGTGCTGGACCCTTCACTTCTGCCGGCCAAAGAAAATCTCAGTTCTTCATTTCTCTGCCAGGTGTTTCAGCAGGTTGTGGAAGCTGGATGGATTTCTGCTTAGCCCGGTTATGTCTAGAAGTTTGTAGGGTCCAGCCCTTCAGGGTCCTTTGAGCCCCTCTCTGCTGGTGTGGAGACGAGAGGCTACAGAAATAAAAGACACGAGACACAGAGACAGAGAAAAGAGAGTTCGGGCCCGGGGGTCCACTGCCAACCAAAGCGCGGAGCCCAGCAGTGGCCCCCAGTGTCCTCACACTCTGACTTTTATTGAGTACAAAGCTGGGGGCAGGGTAGGTAGGGCGTGGCATTGGTGGTCAGTGATAGGGTCAAGCACGTTACGTGTCCTACAGGCAGGGGCCCAAGGCTTTCTAGTAGCCGAGAGGAGGTAAGGAGCATAATGCGGCAGCACTTTTCCATACTTGTTAAGAAAGAACAAAGACATTAAGATTTATATCACTGTTACTGATTATCTCTTCTAAGAAAAAAGGAATCAGGTGCAGAAGCACAACATGAGAGTGGACATGGGACGTGACCACTGAAGCACAGCATCACTTGGAGACAATGAAGCCCCCGATGTCTGCGGGCCTATCTGACCGCCGTCAGGCCGACCGCAAGAGCTTGGAGGAGCGGAGTTTTCTCCACACTCCCCCCAGGAAGGAGAGGTCTCGGCCAACTCGAACGTCTCCTTCCCTAGCTGGCTAAACAGCAGGCGCTTTCCCAGCGCTGGCGCTGACACGTAGCCTAGGCGGTCTCCAGCAGCCCTTACATGGGCGTGACACAGGGCTTAAAGCATCTTGCAATAGGGTCATTCCGTTCACGATGTCACCCCAGGTTCACACCTCAAGACCTGAGAGGCATTAGTAAAAGAACTAAGATCACCTATGAATATTAATAAGTAAGATTACCTATGAATAACTACTATGGTGATATCTCTAGTTATTTTCTTCTTCACTATTTATATGGAAATAAGCTGAGGCTTCTGACTCCTGCCTCAGCCCTTACGGGGGTCTGCCCCCCACAAAGGAGCCCAGCAGAGCTGGGTTAAAATCCTAGTGTCTTCACTTGGCATGACCTTAGGCAAGACCGTTGACTTTTGTGAAGCCCGAGCCAGGAGGTCAGGGCTGCAGTGAGCTGTGTTCGCACCACTGCACTCCAGCCTGGGTGACAGAATGACACTGTCCACTCTCAAAAAAAAAAAAAAAAAAAAGCTGGGGCGGTGGCTCACACATGTAATCCCAGCACTTTGGAAGGTTGAGATGGACAGATCACAAGGTCAAGAGTTCTAGATCAGCTGGGCCAACCTGGTGAAACATTGTCTCTACTAAGAATACAAAAATTAGCCAGACGTGGTGGCCAGTGCCTGTAATCCCAGCTACTTGAGAGGCTGAGCCAGGAGAATTGCTTGAATCTGGGAGGCGGGGTTGCAGTGAACCAAGATCATGTCCCTGCACTCTAGCCTGGGTGACAGAGCCAGAGTCCATCTAAGAAAAAAAAAAAAAAAAAAAAAAAAAAAACTAGAAAGAAACACAACAAAATGTTAGTAGTATTTTGAGTGGTGGGGAAAGAATGCCCACTCTTTCTTTATCAAATGTTCTTTAGTTAGAATTTATTCATTTTATTTTAAACTTTTGTTATCTCTGATTTAAAAAGTCTTCTGTTACTTTGATAGTGACAATAAAACTAAATAAAGCCTTTGTGTCAGGTCTCCATGTGCAAGCCTGGACCCAGAAAGTCTGAAGCCTGCCTGCCTGGGCTAATCGTCCCCCACACCCCACCTGCATTTGCCATTGTCCCTAATCGCCCAGCAGAGCTTCCCAGGACAAGCCCTCACCCCACCCTGCCATCTGAACTGTTCTTATGATAATGTGAGTACCTCTCACCCCACCCTGCCATCTGAACTGTTCTTATGCTTCTGATAATGTGAATGCTCCTTGCCTCATCCTGCCATCTTCTCTTCAGCCTTCATACCCACCCGCCACTGTAACTGAACTTGTGGACCTGTATACTCCTTGCCCCTACCCCCCACCACTGTAACTGATCTTACTCTGCAACACCCCTGCCCCACAAAAATTATCCCAACCTATAAAACCAGTTCCCACCCATACCCCCTTCACCTGTCCTTTCTCTCATTCATCCCACTTGGACCCAAGAGAGAAATAAAATGGCCTTGTCACCCACGCAAAGCCTGTTTGGAAAATCTCTTTATTAAATGTGTTTAATATTCAGTACTATTGGATGCGAATAACATTTTGCTCGATGCCTGTATCATCTTATTCAATCCTCAGAATCTGCTGAGAAAGAATTCTTTCTCCTATCCTATATGAAAAAGTTTTTTAGAGACGGCGTCTTACTCTGTTGCCCAGGCGGGGCTGGAGTGCAGTGGCATGATCATAGTCACTGCAGCGTCCACCTCCCGGGCTGAAGCCACCCTCCTGCCTCAGCCTCTGAGTACCTGGGACGACAGATGCATGCTACCATGTCTGGCTATTTTATTTTATTTTATCCATTTCTTTATTTTTTGAGATGGAGTCTGGCTCTGTCACCTAGACTGGAAGTGCAGTGGCACTATCTCGGTTCACTGCAACCTCCGCCTCCCGGGTTCAAGCTATTCTCCTGCCTCAGCCTTCTGAGTAGCTTGGACTACAGGAGCCTGCCACCATGTCTGGCTAATTTTTGTATTTTTAGTAGAGATTCGTTTCACCATGTTGGCCAGGCTGGTCTCGAACTCCTGACCTTGTGATCCACCCACTTTAGCCTCCCAAAGTGTTGGGATTACAGGTGTGAGTTATCGTGATGGTCTTTATTTTTACTTTCATTTATTTATTTGAGATGGAGTCTCAGTCTGTCACCCAGGCTGGAGTGAAGTGGCTCCATCTTGGCTCACTGCAACCTCTGCCCCCCGCCAGGTTCAAGCAATTCTCTTGCCTCAGCCTCCTGTGTAACTGGAATTACAGGTGCAGGCCACCATGCCCGGCTAATTTTTTGTATTTTTAGTAGAGACAAGGGTTTTTTTGTTTTTTTTTTTGAGACAGAGTTTCACTCTTGTTACCCAGGCTGGAGTGCAATGGCGCGATCTCGGCTCACTGCAACCTCCGCCTCCTGGGTTCAGGCAATTCTCCTGCCTCAGCCTCCTGAGTAGCTGGGATTACAGGCACGCGCCACCATGCCCAGCTAATTTTTTGTAGTTTTAGTAGAGACGGGGTTTCACCATGTTGACCAGGATGGTCTCGATCTCTTGACCTCGAGATCCACCTGCCTCGGCCTCCCAAAGTGCTGGGATTACAGGCGTGAGCCACCGTGCCCGGCCGAGACAAGGTTTTATCATGTTGGCCAGGCTGGTCTTGAACCCCTAACCTTAGGCGATCCACCTGCTTCAGCCTCCCAAAGTGCTGGGATTACATGCATGAGCCACCGCACCCAGCCTTATTTTATTTTATTTTATAACAGGCAGTGATCCTCCTGCCTTGGTCTCTCAAAGTGCTGGAATTATAGGCGTTAACCACTGCACCCAGCCTCTTCTGTTGTTTTTGTTTTGTTTTGTTTTGTTGAGATGGAATCTCCCACTGTCTCCCAGGCTGGAATGCAGTGGCATGATCTCGGCTCACTGCAACCTCTGCCTCCTGGGTCCAAGCAATTCTCTTGCCTCGGCCTCCCAGGTAACTGGGACTATAGACACACGCCACCATGCCCTGATAATTTTTTGTATTATTTTATTAGATTTGTGGTTTCACCGTGTTGCCCAGGCTGGTCACGAACTCCTGAGCTCAGGCAATCCACCCACCTCAGCCTCCCAAAGTGCTGGGATCATAAGCGTGAGCCACCGTGCCAGGCCTTCTCTCTGTTTTAGAGCGTAGGAAACTGAGGCTCAAGCAAAGTGATTTGCCTAACGTCACATAAGCAACAAGAGGGGAGCTGTGATTTGAACCTATGTTGGTCTGACTCCTGAGGGACAGGAAAATCGAAAAGACTTGTCTTGTGCCTGCGAGGTCAGGATAAGTGGTTGGTCTGCTTCTTAATCAGATTTTTCTTTAGCCTTAAGAAGATTTTTTACCTAGAATTGGCGAGACGCGTGGTGGCTTAAGCCTGTGATCCCAACACTTTGGGAGGCCGAGGTGGGAGGATCACCTGAGTCCAGGAGTTCGAGGCCAACGTGGGCAATAATTGTCGAAAGCATATTAGAGTCCTGGAGAGATAATGAGTTCCCCTTTACCAGGAGGTGTCTGATAGAGGACCATAGAGGGTCCTGGAGGGACATTCAGGAACGCTGACAATCCCTCTTCCTCCTCAAAGAGCAGGGCTATGTCCCTTCTATGAGCCGCAGAACAAGATGGGCTTTGTTCTAACTGGGAGCACTGCTGAAGGGGCCTCTGGGACTTCTGCATCTCCATCATCGCCCCTCCCCCATAGGGCACCACGGGAGTCAGTGGGGCGGGGCATCGGTGGGGCGGGGCTGCGGGGCTGCAGGGCTCTCGCGGGCTGGCGGGGCGGGGCTTCGGCATGAGGGGCGGGGTGAAGGCGAGGCGGGGCTTCAGGGCTCTTTGAGGCCGCACCTGCCAGCCCCTCAGTGTGTGCCCAGAGAGACACGGGCACCATGGAACCCATGCCGCTGCAGGACTTCATACGCACCCTGGACCTCGCCTCCCTCCCGCGCGTGCTGCGAGTCTCCTCGGGGTACTATTATTCGAGTAAGCAGGGGCTGGACACCCTCCGAGTTCTCCCTAGCTGTGGGGCGGGGGCAAAGACCCCGGAGAGGGAGTTACCAATCTGGGGAACCGCCCGGGTTCAAATCCCGACGCTGCCACTGACCAAGCTCTGTGATTTGGGGCCGCACTCAACCTGTCTGGATCACAGCTTTTGCTTTCGTGGAATGGGGACCGCCGACCTGCCCCGAGGGTGGTGATGAAAAGGTGAATGCAAAGGAGCCACCCTGACGTGGCCCCGCGGTGCGCATGGGACGGAGGTCCGACCGCCAAGGAATGCAGCATTAGGGCGCTAGTGCTCGTGACTCCGTCGTGATTCTCAAGTGCGGGGTCTGTAGTCTTCCCGACTTGGTCCTTCCACTCTTCCCACTGACCGTCCTCTGCAATGCCTTCCTTCAGTCCCTGCGTCCACCTTGGCCCTCTGCTTGACCATGGGCGGTACTTGATTTGGTCAGCTATTCAGTTCTCAGCTTCAATGGCGCTTCCTCCCGGAAGCCTTCCCGGCTCTCTGCTCCCTGCTGGCCCGTATATCCACCACCTCCCGGCAGCGGCCTGGTTCACAGGGATGGGCACCGAGCAGGCGCACAGTCACTGTTCATTGCCTGACAGTGGAAGGCAGGGGAGGACAGCACAGGGGATGGGTGGCCAGGGCTGCTCTGTGGAGAGGGAGGACCCGTGGGCCACTAAGTGCGGGAGATGGAAGCTGGAGGAGAGAGATGCTGTGTGGGGTGCGGGTTCCTTCCTTAGAGAGCGAACTGAGGCTTGAGGCCCCTGCCCCGTCCTGTTCCCTGGCTGCAGAAAACCTTGCTCTGCCACAGCTGCTTCCAACAGAGTGTTTGGAGGTCCCGCAAGGTGGGTCCCGCAGGGGGCCACCACCTCACAATGGGTCTCTCCAGGTCTGCTTGTGAATCTGGTGGATGTGGGTTCAACTTCTGTCTCTACCTCCAGGGGCTTCCTGCAGACAGGCGCCTCATCTGTTTGCTCTTCCCCCAGCCCGACCAAGCGTCTCTGTCCTCCCAGCACCCTTGACTGAGTTTCCTCATCCTGGCTGAGGGGGTGGTGGAAGTCAGGGTGATGGTGACTAGAGAGGGCCCTGAGGAGGTGTGGGTGCGTGGGGTGAGTGTGGAGGACGGATGGCCATGCCAATAGGGGCAGGCGTCTGGCAGGGCACTGGGAGGTGGTTGGCTTCGTGGTTAGGAGCGCTGGCTCTGGAGGAAAATGCCATGGGTTCAACTCCTAGGTTTTTATTTTGTTTTGACCAGAGTCTGGCTCTGCTCAGGCTGGAGTGGAGCCGAACGTTCGCAGCTCACTGCAGCCTTGACCTCCCGGGCTCATGATCCTCCCACCTCAGCTTCCTGAGGAACTGGGACTACAGGCGTGCACCACCACGCCCAGCTATTGCCGTATTTTTGGTGAAGATCGGGTTTTGCCACATTGCCCAGGCTTGTCACACATCCCCGGGCTCAAGTGATCTGCCTGCCTCAGCCTCCCAAAGTGTTGGGATTACAGGCATGAGCCACCACACCAGGCCCTGTTTTTTGTTGAATGAAACGTAGACCAACTTGTGCAACACAGATCCTGTTTTGGTTTTTTTGACAGGGTCTCACTGTCTCAGAGGTGCATTCACAGCTCACTGCAACCTCAACCTCCCAGCCTCAAGCAATCCTCCCACCTCAGCCTCACGAGTAGCTGGGACTACAAGCATGCACGATCACACCCAACTGATTTTTTTATTTTGTGTAGAGACAGTCTCACAATGTTCCCTAGAAACATGTCTCAAACCCCTGAGTTCCAGTGACCCTCCTGCCTCAGACTCCCAAAGTCCGGGCGACAGTGAGACTCCTGTCTCAAAAAAAGGAACGGGGGTCTGTGTTGCCCAAGTTGGTCTTGAACTCTGGTCCTCCAGCAATCCCCCTACTTTTTAGCCTTTCGTATTGTTGGGATTACAAGTCACAGCCAGCCATAACTTCTAGTTCTGATTCCTGTTCCCCCTCCCTTTCTTCTTTCTTTCTTTCTTTTCTTTTCCTTCTTCTCTCTTTATTTATTTTAAATATGGGGTTTCACCATGTTGATCAGGCTGGTCTTGAACTCCTGATCTGAAGTGATCTGCCTGCACCAGCCTCCCCAAGTGCTGGGATTACAGGCGTGAGCCACCACGCCCGGCCTTTAAAAAAGTTTGTTAAAGTCTTCCCTTTTTTCCTTCTTTCTTTCCTTCTTTCCTTTCTTTTTGTTTGAGATAGAGGCTCAGTCTGTCACCCAGGCCGATTTCAGCTCACTTCAGCCTCTGACTCTGGAGTTCAACGTGTTCTGCCTCAGCCTCCCAAGTAGCTGGGATTCCAGGCACCTGCACCACACCTGGCTCATTTTTGTATTTTTAATAGAGAGGGGATTTCACCATGCTGGCCAGGCTTGTCTTGAACTCCTGACCTGAAGTGATCTGCCTGCACCAGCCTCCCAAAGGGCTGCGATTATAGGCCTGAGCCACCGTGGCTGGCCAGCTGTTTCATTATTTAGGAAATTGAAACTGCCTGTCTCCGTAAGAGCAGTCTTTGTTTTTTTTTACAATTTTTTTTTTTAAAGATGGGGTTTCACCGTGATGGCCAGGCCGGTCTTGAACTCCTGACCTCAGGTGATCCACCCACCTTGGCCTCCCAGAGTGCTAGGATTACAGGCGTGAGCCACCACGCCCAGCCCAGTCAGGAGTCTTAAATGCAGTGATGCGTCAGTAGCTCTTAGCACGGGGCCAGATAACTATAGCACCACAGCTTCTGTTCTCACCAGTCTGGAAGGCCCATGCCCTGACATTAGGGTAGACGGAGCTGTGCTTTGTGACCGGTTTCCATTTTCCTGGGGATGCACGGGGAGATGTTCATCAATCAGTTTCTCAGGTCTGATGTGAAGGTGTCTGTTGGGGCTGCCCTGTGGGAGGGACTGGAGTCAGGTGGGCTCAGGGCCACCTGCCATATAGTCTGTCCTCCTTCATTAGCTGAATGGAGAGCCTGTGCCCTCCGCATGCGCATGACAGATATTTATTGGGCACCTTCTGTGTTCTCGACGCTGCTTACACACTTTAAACCAGGAAAGCAGAATCTTGCCCATTGGGCCTCGCTCTGTCGGTGCCCCTCTATTCTCCAGGGTGCTGGGGGTGCTGAGCTCCGGGTGACCTGCTGGGAGCCAGTGACCCCTCTCTGAGCCTGATTTTGGGAACTGGGATTCCTTTAGTGTACCGCGACAAAATCCGGCTCAGAGAGGGTGATTCACTGGGTAACTGACTGATTTGTGGACTTAGCCCACACCCAGAGGCCAAGCCCTGTGCTGGCTGCAGTGATGAGAGGGATCAGCCCTACCTGGGAACTCAGTGTAGGAGGCACGGGGATGCGAAAAAGGCCAGAGAAGTGCGCCACAGAGGGGCACAGGGACAGCTAAGGACGACTGAACCTGTGAGCACGAGGGAGGGACGACAGCAGGGCATACCAGGCAGCAGGCGCCATGTGCAAAGCTGTGACAGCAGAGCTTGTTGGGCACCAGAGCACAGGCTGCCCCGCGCTTGGCTCTTGCACAGCGGGGAAACTTGAGTCCATGTCTTCACAGGCTCCATCTATGACATCGGGGGGAAAGAGTGCTGCCTTTGCACGGGGGACCTGATCAAGGTCACCCAGGTTCGCCTCCAGTATGTGATCTATGAAAACTCGAAGATGAAAATGGTGGTCAGGACGATTGACCCCAACTTCCAGGGTAAGGTGGCCACCTCTGCCTCCCCACGTGCCCTGGCACCTTCCTGGCACACTCATGGGCTGCTTGTGGGCTTGCCAAATCCAGCAGTCACTCCCTCCTCTCTGGGGTTTGCTCACAAGGCCCTCACATCCACCACGACCCAGGCTCGAGGGTGGGGATGTCCTCGGAGGGTCTGCAGTCCTCTGAATGCAGAGGTTGTGCTCTCTCCCTTTCAGTCCCTGGTCATCACGTTGGCTTCTGTTCCACGCCTTATCCAGATGCCTGTCTGTGTTCACTCTACACATTAACTCCCCAGACAGCTGCAGACCCCCATGTATGCCGAGCTGTGTGGGGGGCTGTGGGTGTGGGGCTCTGCAGACACCCATGTGTGCCAAGCTCTGTGTAGGGGGCTGTGGGGCTCAGGATGAAACAGGTGCCACCCTCTCCAGTGGCGAGCTTCCAGGGCGACAGAGGAGGGCAACAGTAGAAGGAGACAGAAGCTTTAGAGAGGGTTCTGAGCAACAGTAACTTGCCTCAGGGTCTGTGAGGGCTTCCTGGGGGAGGTGGCACCTGAGCAAAAGGAAAGATCCCAGTCAGAGGGAGTAGCATGTGCACATTTGGTGCTCAGGAAACCCCAAGGAGCTATGTTATTTTAAGAGGAATGTAGTGTGGTGGACCATGGTCTGGACCCTGAAGCCAGCGGCCTGGAATCAGATCCCAGCTCTGCTGGCTACTAGCTCTGGCCTTGGGCAAGCAAGGCAAGTTCCTGGGACCTCTCTGGGCCTCAGTTTCCTCTTCTGTAATGAGGGTGATTAGGCATTATGTGAGGATGAAATGAGCTGATACATATATAGCACTTAGAAGGGGGGCCTGGGACAGGCTGGGCATGGTGACTGGTGGCTCACGCCTGTAATCCAGACACTTTGGGGAGGCCGAGGCATGCGGATCACCTGAGGTCAGGAGTTCGAGACCGCCTGGCCAACACGGTGAAAACCCGTTAGCTAGGGGTGGTGGGGGGCACGTGTAATCCCAGCTATTTGGGAGGTTGAGGCATGAGAATCACTTGAGCCTGGGAGGTAGAGGTTGCAGCCTGGGCAACCAAGCGAGACTCAGCCTCAAAAAAAGCGTGCCTGGGGCAAAGCAGGCACCCTAAGACTGGCTCTTTCGTGACTGCCTGCCAGATGCTGTAGAGCGTGGCTTCCAGGTTTGGGTCAAGTTGTCGGGGAAGCCGCAGGAGCCAGGCTATCTGGGGGCTGTGTGGTGCGCTGACACTGTTCTTTAATTCTGAAGGCTGAGGAGCCAATTAGGTGTTTTGTCTTGTCTTTAGAGACAGGGTCTCCTTACATTGCCCATCCTGGTCTCAATCTCTTGGGCTCAAGCCATCCTCCTGCCTTGGCCTCCTAAAGTGTTGGGATTACAGGCCTGAGCCACCACCTCCGGCCCCAGTGATGGTTTTTAATATGGAAGTAATATATTCTGTATTTGAGTCTTTTTTTATTGAAATAATATTAAACTTACAGAACTATAATTTGCTAGAACTCCTGTACACCCTTTATCCAGATTCATTTTTTTTTTTTTTAAATAGTGTTGCTCTATTTCCCAGGCTAGAGTGCTGTGGCTTCTTCTCAGCTCACTGCAACCTCCATCTTCAGGGCTGAAGCAATCCTCCTGCTGCAGCCTCCCAAGTAGCTGGGACCAAAGGCCTGTGCCAGCATGCCCTGGTGTGATCTCAGCTCACTGTAGCCTCCACCTCCTGGGTTCAAGCAATTCTACTGCCTCAGCCTCCTGAGTAGCTGGGATTACTGGCGTGCCCCACCACACCTGGCTAATTTTTTGTGTGTTTTAGTAGAGACAGGGATTCACTATATTGGCCAGGCTGGTCTTGAACTCCTGACCTTGTGATCCACCTGCCTCGGCCTCCCAAAGTGGTAGGATTACAGGTGTGAGCCACCACACCCCGCATTTTTTGTATTTTTGGTAGAGATGGGGTTTGCCATATTGCCCAGGCTGGTCTCCAACTCCTGAGCTCAAGTGATCTGCCCGCCTCCGCCTCCTAAAGTGCTGGGATTACTGGTGTGAGCCACCATGATGGCTAGTTTGTAAATTTTTTGTAGAGACGAGGTCTTACTATATTGCCCAAATGGGTCTGGAATTCCTGAGCTTAAGCAATTCTCCTGCCTCAACCTCCCAAAGTGCTGGGATGACAGGGGTGAGCCACTGTGTCTGGCCAAAATGGCATCAGGTTTCCCTATTTTTCCCTATTTGTTTTCCCCATCACGTGTTAAACATTTGTGACATGTGCTTTCTCCCTCTGTCTCCACACACACACGAATGTATTACTATACGTGTATATATGGGTACGTTTTTTCTGAACCATTTGAGAGTAAATTGCAGACGTGATCCCTTTTACATCTATATATTACCCCTAAATATTATAGTATCTCCCCAAATCAAGAACATTCATTCCCATGGTTCATTGATGAAATTCGGGAAATGTAATTTTGGTGCAGCACTACTGCCTAATCCATGGTCTATGTTTGGATTCCAGCAACTATCCTGATATAATATGTTTTATAGCAGTGTTCCCCTCAATCCAGAGTCCAGTCGTAGCTCACACATCATATTCAGTTATCCTATTTCCTTTTTTTTTTTTTTTTTTAAAGTGGGGTTTCACAAGGTTGCTCAGGCTGGTCTTGAACTCCTGACCTCAGGTGATCCACCCGCCTTGGCCTCCAAAGTGCTTGGATTACAGGCATGAGCCACCACGCCTGGCCCAGTTGTCCTATTTCTTCATTCTCCTTCAGGCTGGAACCTTCCTCTGCCTTTTTCTTGCCACTGCCATTTTGAAGCATCTAGACCAGTACTTGCGTAGAATATCCCTCAGTCCCAGCTTGTGCCATGTTTCTTCGATTAGCTTCAGGGTGTGGGTCTAGGGCAGGAGAAGCCCGCTTCCCAAGCAGTACCAGGTCTGGAAGGGAGGTGTTGAGGCCAGCTGGTGGCAGAATGGGTGGGGGCTGGAGGGAGGAGGTGCAGGGGCATTCAGGCAGCCAGTATTGGCAGGATGCAGGGGTGAAGCGGGTGGTCGGAGGTGGCTCTGGCCGGTAGCTCCTGGGATGTCAGTTTGGGAGAGAAGGGGTAGTGGCATTGCTGCAGGACGGGGGCCGTAAGTTTTGGATGAGTGGAACTGGAGCTGTGGGGAGGCATCTGGAGAACAGGTAAGATGGCCAAGTCAGAGGCACGCTAGGAGCTAGGAGTGTGGAAGTCTAGTGTGTCTGCCAGGGAATATGACCCTCTTCCATTCTGTCTCTAGTGATGGTCCCTACTTCCTGCCCCTCCCTGTCCCTTCAGGCACCGCCACTTTCTGCCCTGTGTCCCTCAGCCCTGCAGCCCAGATGTCCAGACGCAAGTCCTTCTTTGACACCTGTCCCCGGGGGATTCTGGCTGGGTCATCTGCAGGGCCAGACTCCACCCTGACACCCCACAACGACCTTCCCACTTTCTGCTGTCCCCCACAGGCCACTTCGTCTCCCTCAACACTGCTCAGAGCTATGAAACCCTGGGGGAGCTGGTCTTTGACATAGATCGGACCTCCAAGCAGCAGCTGCCCATTTACATCATGTCGACCTGCAAGATTGTCACAGAGGGCAAGGTGGTGACTGATCATGAGGTCCTCATTTTTGAGGCTGTGGTGCGGCGCCGCCATACCTCCTGTGCCCGCTGCATCCTGGTCACGGAGGATAAGCGGGTCATCCTGCACCTGCCCCTAAACCAGAGGGGGCCCTTCAGGATATTGGAAGCCAGTCCTCCTCAAACTCTGCTCCAGGCCCTGCAGGAACCGAAGGGCCAGCTCTTCACCTGCCCCACCCTGCCCTGGGACCACGTGACCCTGAGGCCCATGTATGAGATCGAAGCCATCATGCACAGTGAGTTGCCTGGGCAGGTGGATGATGGGGGCTGTTGGGAGAGAAAGAGGGGTGCCCCGGGGAGCTGCTCTGATGGAAGACACTCCCACCCTATCCCTGGGGATCAGCAGGAACTTCAGATTGCTCCCTCTGTATTACGCTGCACTTATTCTTATTGAGGCTCAAATGATCTCAGCCAGGCCAGGCACGATGGCTCGGGCATGTAATCCCAGCACTTCAGAGGATTGCTTGATCTCAGGTGTTCCAGACCAGACTAAGCAACATAGCAAGAACCCCATCTCTATAAAATTTTTTTTTTAATCAGCTAGGCAGCCAGGCACGGTGGCTCACACCTGTAATCTCAGCACTTTGGGAGGCCCAGGCAGGCGGATCACCTGAGGTCGAGAGTTCGAGACCAACCCGACCAACGTGGAGAACCCCCATCTCCACTACAAGTACAAAAATGGCTGGGTGTGGTGGCGCATGCATGTAATCCCAGCCAGGAGAATTGCATGCACCCGGGAGGCAGGTCACGGTGAGCTGACATGGTGCCACTGCACTCCAGCCTGAGCAACAAGAGTGACTCCGTGTCCAAAAAAAAAAATTTAGCTAGGCGTATGCATAGTGCTTGTAGTACCAGCTACTCCGGAGGCTGAGGCAGGACTGCTGGAGCTCAGGAGTTCAAGGTTGTAGTGAGCTCTGATCACACCCCTGCACTCCAGCCTGGGCGACTGAGCAAGATCTCATCTCTTTTTGTTTTTGATAAGGGAGTCTTCTGCTGGGTGTGGTGGCTCACGCCTGTAATCCCAACACTTTCTGAGGCCGAGGCAGGCAGATCATCTGAGGTCGGGAGTTTGAGACTAGCCTGACCAACGTGAAGAAACCCTGTCTCTACTAAAAATACAAAAGTAGCTGGGCATGGTGGCGCACGTCCGTAATCCCAGCTACTCTGGGGGCTGAGGCAGGAGAATCACTTGAACCCGGGAGGCGGAGGTTGTGGTGGGCCGAGATCGTGCCCAGGCTGGAGTGCCATGGCAACAAAGAGCAAATCTCCATCTCAAAAACAAAAGAAAGAAAGAGAGTCTTGCTCTGTTACCCAGGCTGGAGTTCAATGGTGGATCTCGGCTCATTGCAACCTCCACCTCCCGGGTTCAAGTGATACTCCTGCCTCAGCCTCCCGAGTAGCTGGGACTACAGGCACGCACCACCATAACCAGCTAAATTTTTCTATTTTTAGTAGGCAGGGTTTTGCTGTGTGCCTTGCTGGCCAGGCTGGTCTTGGAGTTTCCGGCCTCAAGATCTGCGCACCTTGGCCTCCCAAAGTGCCAGGATTACAGGTGCGAATTACCGCTCCCAGCCCTTTTTTTCTTTTTCTTTTTTTTTCTTTCCTTTTTTTTTTTTTTGAGACAGTCTCAGTCTGTCACCCATGCTAGAGTGCGGTGGCATGATCTCAGCTCACTGTACCTTCTGCCTCCCAGGTTTAATTCTGCCTCAGGCTCCAGAGTAGCTGGGATTACAGGTGTGCACCACCACACCTGGCCGATTCGTTTTTTAGATGAAGTTTCAAGCTCTTGTCACCCGGGCTGGAGTGCAACGGCATGATGTTGGCTCACTGCAGCCTCTGCCTCCCGAGTTGAAGTGATTCTCCTCCCTCAGCCTCCTGAGGGGCTGGGAGTACCACACTAGAGTGTGGTGGCATGAGCCACCACACCCACCTAATTTTTTGTGTTTAGTAGAGATGAGGTTTCACCACGTTGGCCAGGCTGGTCTCAGAGTCCCGAGCTCAGGCAATCTGCCCATCTCAGCCTCCTAAAGTGTTAGGATCACAGGTGTGAGCCACTGCACCCGGCCTGTGGTGATCCTTAGAGACATACTGAGATGGTCACACATGGCCCGATGTGGTGATTCTGATTCAGAACGCCCCAGCAGAGCAGGAGTGGAAGGGCCACAGGCTGAAGCACATGGGCCACGAGTTAGATGTTGAAGCTGGGTGATGGGTCCATGGGGAGCACTGTACTATTCTATTTTATAAATGTTTAAATATAGGCCGGCTGCGGTGGCTCACCCTATAATCCCGGCACTTTGGGAGGCTGAGGCAAGGGTATCTTGAGGTCAGCAGATGGAGACCATCCTGGCTAACATGGTGAAACCCCACCTCTACCG